>NC_053154.1:316809675-317114675 GCF_016835505.1 Polypterus senegalus
TTCCCCCCCTTTTTCTACTAATGGAGCCATGCTGGATGGCATTCCAGACAGTACCATGTGATATACTCATGCCTACACTTGTGCTTACCACTCAGTAAAAGCTTCTTGTGTGGAAGATAAGATGAAGTTAAAGAAAGAGAAGGCGTTTTTTCCTTAGGAGATATTAATTGCTAATTCTCTCATGCATGCCCCATACCATTGCAACATGCTGATGACTATTAAGCAGGGCCACAGCCTTCAAACAACCAACCAAGCAAACAAGACGAAAAGAATTAGCACAACATTTAAATTAAAGCTCCCTTCTTCAGCCAAAGCAGATGTCTTTTAATAGATTCTAATCTTTAAAAAAGCCGCATAGAGATTTATTCCCCACTCAAAAAATAAAATTCAATTGACTAATAGCATTGCAGATGTAATCTTTCTTTCTTTAGAAATTTCTTTCCAATCCTGGCTATACAGCAGGTGTTATATAAGTCGTCAGACATATGCCAGTGAGATTACAGGTGTCATAAAATCTTTAAATTACGAAATCCAAAAGAAAAAGAATTGCACTTTTTTGTTAGGAACATAAGAATTAAGCAAAAGTGCAACTAAAAATCACCTACTGCCCCTTGAATCTTTAAATTTAGAGATTCTGTCCCCACAGCGTGCCAAATATGGTCTGTTAAATAAACAGGCTGCCAGAACACCACAAATGTGGGAAATATTTCCACTAATTGTAATGGTTTCAGTTTTACACAAATTACTTCTTAAGAGTAGAACAGAAAGGAAAAGAGTTTAACTGGCTTTTACATGGGCGTGTATGGAATATTACTTAAGATTTACACAAACAAAAGAAAGGAAATGTTTTGTTGGGGGGAAAAGACAGCTCTTAAACTACAGTGTATTTTTTGAGCTATTACCTTTAACAAAAACATAAGGTAGCAAGCAGTTCACTGACAGAAACAAGGCAATATTTTGTTTTCACAGTATAAAGTCATCATAATTGAACACCACATCACCAATTAAGGACCAACTGTATAGTTCATAATAAAGTGTCTCTCATTACAAGCACAGAAGCTTCCCTCTCTATATGTGCTGATTTGCTATTAGCAAAGCCATTTCTTAGACTGCAATTCCTTAAAAGTACAATTTCAACTTGCTGAAGTTAAACTTTATATTTAGTTAGTTCTCACTGCTAAGCCAAAATGTGAATAAACAGTAACTAACATCAATGACCTTAGGCAAGGGTGCACTTACACGAGAACTGCAAGTTTTCACTATATCTACTACCTAAACAGGAGGCAGATTGTTTTACAGAATTCTAAATCTACTCACAACCTACTCAATAATTTGCTATTCTCTACACATTATATGTAACAGCCATTCAGATTCAGTGCAGTTGAGACATGGTGACAGAGGATTTTCCATTGAAAGGATAAGAACTGCTTTGAAGTCTTTGTTTAGACTACTTGCTGTTTTGTAATTGTATTAAGTGAGAACTGAATTAAAAAAATTAGCAATATGCACTGTCAATATCATGTGTCTTAATTCACATATTACTCATCCTGCCTGCTTATTTGTTTTACAAGGTAATTTACCATGAAAAAGTATAACTAAGACTGATAAGAATACTAATTAATACACAGGTTCAGTGAATATTCTTCTTAGATACTAAATACAGTATATGGTGGAATGAAAATTCTTTCAACAAAGTGTCTCTAACTTACCTTTTTTACATACAGATTTTTTTAAATAATGCAAATAAATACAAATGAATTTTGAAATTTTCCTGGGGAAGATTTGATACTTACGTATTACAGGCTGTCATGGCTTGACAGGTTTCTCCAGTACAAAATTCTGAGATTGTGCTATACTGGAGGTTAATGAGATTGAAGAAAGTTGTCGCTGTTAAAAAAAAAAATAAGAGAATATATCAGCATACAGTTAAACAGTGAAATAAAAAGCTTTCCCACTTTCAAATTATATTCAAATCAAGTACAGAAACAAGAAGATTGAATTCCTCAGGCAAGCAGTAATTCAGTGTACATTATATATATATATATATATATATATATATATATATATATATATATATATATATATATATATATATATACACACACACACACATATACACATACATACATACACATATACATATACATACATACATACACATATATATAAACTGCTCAAAAAAATTAAAGGAACACTTTGAAAACACATCAGATCTCAATGGGAAAAAGAAATCCTCCTGGATATCTATACTGATATAGACTGGGTAATGTGTTAGGAGCGAAAGGATGCCACATCATTTGATGGAAATGAAAATGATCAACCTACAGAGCCCTGAATTCAAAGACGCCCCAAAAATCAGAGTGAAAAAATTATGTGGCAGGCTAGTCCATTTTGCCAAAATTTAATTGCAGCAACTCCAAATTGTATGCAGCACTTTGTATGGCCCCTGTGTTCTTGTATACATGCCTGACAACATCGGTGCATGCTTCTAATGAGATGACAGATGGTGTTGTGGGGATCTCCTCCCAGATCTGGACCAGGGCATCACTGAGCTCCTGGACAGTCTGAGGTGCAACCTGGTGGCATTGGATGGACCAAAACATAATGTCCCAGAGATGTTCTATTGGATTTAGGTCAGGAAAGTGTGGTGGCTAGTCAATGGTATCAATTCCTTCATCCTCCAGGAACTGCCTGCATACTCTCACCACATGAGGCCAGGAATTGTCGTGCACCAGGAGCCACTGTACCAGCATAGGGTCTGACAATGGGTCCAAGGATTTCATCCTGATACCTAATGGCAGCCAAGGTACCTTTGTCAAGTCTCTAGCGGTCTGTGTGACCCTCCATGGATATGCCTCCCCAGACAATCATTAACCCACCACCAAACTGCACATGCTGAAAGATGTTACAGGCAGCATAATGTTCTCCATGGCTTCTCCAGACCCTTTCACTTCTGTCACGTGCTCTCATCTGTAAAAAGCACAGGGCACCAGTGGTGCATCTGCCAATTCTGGTATTCTATGACGAATGCCAATCGAGCTGCATGCTGCTGGACAGTGAGCTCAGGGCCCATTAGAGGACATGGGGCCCTTTTGTCACCCTCATGAAGTCTTTCTGGTTGTTTGGTCAGAAACATTCACACCAGTGGCCTGCTGAAGATCATTTTGTAGGGCTCTGGCAGTGCTCAACCTGTTCCTCCTTGCCCTCCTTGACTTCATGAGGGTGACAAAAGGGAGATATATATATATACACACACACACTCATATATATACACACACACACACACATATATATACATACACTCACTCAGTGGCCAATTAGTTAGGTTCAATTAATGATTAATGGAAATTGCCCACACTTAAAGACAGCTAATCAAAAGGTTAAAACTATCTACATAGCATGAAGACATTACTGAAAGGTTTAGTTGTTGTTCAATCAAATATTACAAAGGGCCCTAATTGTTGGTGCTAGACAGGGTAGGGAGGATCCTATATATCAGAAGCAGCACTATTCTGGGAGTGTCATGCACTACAATCTCTACATACAGAATGGTGCGATTAAAAAATCCAGTGAGCACCAGTTCTGTTAAAAGAAAAAGGTCAGACATGACCAGACTCAAAACAAGTTACTCATGTAACACCTCATCACAACAGTAGTGTGCAGAAGGGAATCTGTACAAAACACACCAGACTTTGAAGTGGATGGGCTACAGCAGTCAAAGAACACACTGGATTCCACTGCTATCAGTGAGGCTACAGCGGGCATTTGATAACTAGATGTTGATGAGCGTCAACTACAAAATTTAATAGATCATCTTTAGGAGGAAATGGAGTAAATATGTGGTTGAAAAAATCTGTAGGAACCATGAGATACTATCAAGTATTCTTGGACTAAAAATCCATAAGCAATTCTTTCAGCACCTTGTTAAATTCGTGCATCACCAGAATTACGATTGGTGTAATTTAATAAACTGGCTACTAAGTGAATAGTTTTAATTTCAGATTAGAAAACACAATACAAAGCCAAAAAAGGCCCCAAAAATATTCTTGCACCTATAATCACCTGAATTAAACCATATCAAATGATTATTTATTAGCAATATCCCAAAATACAGCTTGTCTACTTAAAACAAAAAAAAAATACCAGTTTATATGAAAACTAGTATACGTAGTACTAAATATTTATATCTTCCAACTTTGTCCTAAGGAAGGGATTGAGAAAACACCTAAAGTTATGTCCAAAGTTTATATAGTTGTAGATGTTCTACCCATTTTCAACCAAAAAAGTGATCAAAAGCATGGTATATACATAAAATAAATAAAAACTAGATCTGACACTTATGACTTTCTCATCCCAGCAGAAAAATGCATTATTTACGTTCTGGGCTTATTATCAAGCCAATAAAGCTCACTAATTATTTGTCCTATAGAAAAACTGAATACAACCTTTTATAGTCATCATAAAATGAGCCTTCAGTAAAAAAGGGAATGGATTTTTGATCAGATCAACTGTTACAACAGATATCAAGTGACAAACACAATAATGTTGTTCTTTTTCCACATGCTTGAATTAAAAAAAATAAAAATAACTATTGTGAAAAACACAAACACCTGAAATTGGCATTGTTTTGTTATGCAATGTTTCTCATTCTATTGAACTAAAATCATGTTAATATCATGTGTTCTGGAGATAAAAGGTGCAAAGGTCCAAATGGTAACTGTGAGGTGGTCTCATTTTTTATTTTTTACAAGATACAGTATTTATGCACAGAAAACCTAAAATGATATTTCACTTATCCCAAGTTAGAAATAATAAAAAAAAGTTTTATAGAAATAGTTGTGGTAGTTTTCATGTGATACTCAGACAGTCAGAATTTCAATTTTGGATATGTAGATTATTTGAAGAATCTTGCTTCACTGTGTACAAAATTGCCATATGGTGCTTATGTTTTATTTTGAAAGAAAACATGGCTAGAAGACTCTCTATATGATTTGGGAATAATAATTGTTACTGTTATTAAAAAACAAAATACTGTTTCAACAGCTTTTGTATGAAAAACACTCTTTTAGAAGTTTCACTTAGAATTTATTTTATATTAGTTTCTGTTTTCATTTCTAGAGGCAAATGATGATGTGCTGGACTGATGAATCACAGATAAATTTTAAGCTCATTTGAAACAATAGAACTTTGTTGATGATCTTCTGTTTTTTTTTTCTTTCAATTTAAGTAGAACAGCTGGGATGTCACTAAAAATATCCACAATAAATGCAGACAGAAAAAGGGATACCCAGGGTATTTATTTAACATTTACAGTGAATGTATGTGCTTTGCTTAATCACTTTAATTATGCATGAATACAACAGTTCAGATAAATAAGTGGATTTATGTGAATCAGAAATGCAGGACATCAGAAAATAAAGGACTATAAATAAACAATACTGTTATAAGTGAAGAAACCAGCAGCAGATTACTTATACAAAATAAATGGAAAATTTAGCATGTCTGGAGTAGTAAAACCTTCCTTATACACAATATTTTCCAAATGTGTTGCTTCCAAAACGTGTGCATTATAAAATGCCAAGATATCTTCCATCAAAGTGACAGAAGCTAAGCAGATATGTTGCATTTATTTATGACTAAGAAGAATGTGATAGACTCCTCTCTATAATGCCGACCAGTGAACAAGCTCAATGGAATGAAATGTACGAGGTACAAGCCAAGGCATACTTTCAGCGATGTTACCTATTATGTATATAAGCCCTATATAATATTATATATAACCTCTTTTTTTTGTTTTAAAACTACCTTTGCACACATCTAATGATTCATGTTTTTTGTGCCACCCTGACAAAAGGTGAGCAGGAAACGGCACTCCAGGTGAAGAATGAGGATGCAAAATGTTCTTATATGCTACTTAATTATAATACCATACCATTCATTTAAGTGTCAGATAATAAAGCAGAAATGCAGACACCAAGATGGTCTTTCTACTACTAGAACACTTTGCTTATTTCAATTTCTAAATGTCTATAACTAAAAGGTAACTTTTTATAAACTGATACGCTAATGAAATGGCATCATTCACTGGGATGCACTCTAGGGAAATTCCAAAGAAAAAAAAAAAGTAATCAGTACAATCAGCAATGGTAAAACTATTTAAGCCATAAAGTAAGCATATAATTCCAAAGCTAAATATGGACAGGCAATGCACACTGCCGTTTGTATTACCCCTCGATTTGAAAGAAAAAGGACAACAAAGGACAAGCAAAGAAATGCTAAATTCAAGTATGGACTGAAAAATCTGCTTAGCTCCTTCAAACATGTTTTGACTACAGAGACTAGACCATGCCATGACAATAGGGACTCTGCTCTGTTGGGCCCTTGAGGAAGGCTCATTACCTGCAACTGTTGAGCGTTTTGAGTAGTGATAAAAATGCTGTATAAATGCAAAGAATTATTATTATTAATATTACCAAAATATTTACTTTTAAGCAATAAAGTATGTGTTCTACAAAGAAATTTTAATAAGGAATTAAAAGGCAGTTAAATTTGATTATTAGGATAATACCAAACATGATTTTACCATGACAAAGTTGAACACTGCGGAGGCTAACATGAGTACCATGGCTGGGCTAAAATATTTAAAAAATGACTAAGAAGGGGTTTCTGGTTTTAATTCTCATTCAAACTTGATGCACTTTTAATTTTATCTGAGGCTCAAGGGCTAGGATTTAAGCACAGAAAGGGGCTACCAATAATGTGAAATAGAAAAACAAAGTTAAAACTTCATATAATTAACATCTATCAATTTGGGATGATGCAGAAAGTACTCCTTAAGACAGTACTATTTCACTAAATCACTCAGATTCAGTATTCTAGCTTCTGGCATTAGGTCAGAGGTTAAAGATGTTGATAATTATTTTTTGTTTGCTTTTTAATATGTACCACTATTACATTTCTTCGTTAAAGGTTCTACCTCCAGGTCTCTATTGTCTTTTCTCAGTAATTAGTGTCAAGATTTATACTGAATTCAAAGAGTTATGCAGTGAGAACTGGAGGTGGAAAACGTACCAGCAAACTCTGACTTTAAAGTCCACTTTCTTAGCTAATGAACTATACTATGACTTTCGTTATCCATAAATCTTGTGGTTAACAAGTTATTTTAATAATCATCCTTAAAAAATGACAAAAATATCATGTTAAAGTCCACTGTGTTTCAAAGTCCACTGTAGTCTCTCATAGAGGCTACTGTTGCAATATATAATTTTCTCTAAGACATTACCGTTCATCAAAATAAAATGTACAGAAAACAAAGTGGAACTATGATTATAAAATGACTTGAGAGTTAATTATTTGCTGCAACATAAAACAACCCTATTTCATAATTTATACCTGTAAAATGTACTGCAATGGCTGAGAAGATCATGTTGCTTTTTTGCAAAGAAAAAAAAACACACCTTCAAGTCCCTCCAACTCCCGCCAGGAATGTGAACGAATACTATCTATTATGAAGGATATTTGAGATGGAAACGGCTTTTGCATATGAAGAGACTTTTGCATAAATGAGCAACTTCAAACATCATGCCAAAAGAATGGAACTGGAAGTAGGAGCCTAATTATAAAGTGGCCATCAGAATTTCAATAGTCCCTCTTATAAAAGGAGCATAATCAACTCTCTTCCTGGGACAGAATGTCTTTGATGAAGTGCCTGTTAGGAATCCTAATTAAAAAGCTTTGTTGTTGACAATACTAATTTTTATATTATTATTTTATATATATATATATATATATATATATATATATATATATATATATATATATATATATATATATATATATATATATATATATATATATATATATATATATATACTCCATGAACCCACTTGCATTCACAACTCTAAGCACTGGCAAACAGTCAAGCCAAATATTTGTTAGTAAGGAGTAGGGGTAGTTAACTTCTAGGAAAAAGAACAGAAAATAAACAGGTAATTTTGATAAACTGCCAGAATTCACAAGTACTGCTTTACAGGCTGGACTGCACATAAATTTGGAACTGTAATAAGCACATTACCATGACACCCAATTTATATAATAAAAAAAAAACTTGGTTCGTGACTAGGTTTCTACTCAAGTATAAAAAAAAATGCAGGATTTACAGAGATATATCCATTAAAACAAAAAAAAAATCAATTTTTATTTTCCTAATGCACTGAAAATGATGGAAGATTCACGACATGACATTTTCAAAATACACTGCATGGCAACTTTTTGTGTATCTACAATTGTTACCACATGTCTCCTTGTTAAAAACTTTTAAAGTTACAACTGGCGCACACATTTCTTCTATTTAAAATGTTCAATAAAATAATTCTTTCATGTCTTCTCTGCTTTAGCTTGTTAATTCTTTGTATCTTTCCTTATAGCTCAGTCTTGGACAAACTCACCATTACTTTATTCTTATAATGCACAAATCAAAATGACTCACAGTATTCTCGATTTAGTCCCACAATTGTGTCACACATCTTTTCCTTCGTTTGTTTCTTAATTTGCCAGACTCTGCAACTTCATAAACAAGGTGTTCAAAAAGACCAGCTGAATCCAGTACAGAGATGTTGGCAACAATTTTACTTTTTGGTTTCTCAGCAGAATTTATATGAATGTTAAAAGGAAAAAAAATGTGTGTGTCTAATTGTATACCTTAGTATGAATGTGATGGAAGTAGAGGTTTTGTTCTCATTATATACACAGGTAAAATACAAAGACTTGTTAGGTTTTAAAACTATCTGCAGAGTTTAATTTTCCTGCTAAAAACAATAGTAAATGACTCACTGTAGACGTCAATGTGAAGTCCCCACCTATTAGCATAAAATAAAGACAGACATGACCAAATTTAAGGGTAATTTTTTCAGCAAAACTGAGTTTCAGTGATTTTTTTTTTTTTTTGTTTTTAGTGGGGACACAGTAGTAGTATTACAGATGATACACAAATTTCTTAACTGGCTTTTATTTCATTCACAGATAGCAATTCACCACCTATACTCTACGCAAAAAGGCCTACTCAACCTTGAACTCTTTGTCATGTACCTCAAACCATTCCTGAACAGCTATTGCAGTGTGGCAGGGCACATTATCCTGCAAAAAAAGACCACTGTCATCAGGGAATACTTTTGTTGTGAAGGGGTGAACGTAATCTACAATGGTACATGTCAAGGTAACATATACATGAATATCATAACTAGGTGTTCTCAGCAGAATATTGCCAAAAGCATAACAATGCATCTGTCAGTTTGCCTTCTTCCCACAGTGCATCCTGCTGCCATCTCTTCTCCAAGTAAATGAAGTACATACACTCAGCTGTCCACATTATCTACAAGAAAATGTGATTTATCTAACAGGCCACCACCTTCTTCCATTACTCCATGGTGCAGTTCTAACAGTTGCCCATTTTACATTCTATGCTACGGTATGCAGCCACAAACGAAGCAAGCAGAGAAGCATTGCAGACACAGTTCTATCTTGGGCAGCATTAAGTTCTTCAGCAATTTTTGCTACAGCTGCTCTTCTGTGGGATCGGGCCAGACAGGCTAGTCTTCACTTCTCACATGCATCAATGAGCATAGGGTGCTTATCACCCCATCTCCAGTTCGCCAGTGGTTCTTCTTTGGACCACTTTTAGTAGGTACTAACCACTGTATACTAGGAACAACCCACAAGATATGCCATTTTTGAGATGCTCTGACTCAATCGTCTAGCCATCTCAATTTGGCCCTTGTCAAAGTTGCTCAGACCCTTATTCTTGCTCATTTTTTCTGCTTCTGACACATCACCATCAACAACTGACTGTTCACTTGCTGCCTAATATATACAATCGCTTTCTCCAGCTGTCTGGTGTTTTTTTGGTTTTTCTGTCCTCCCTGGCTATCTGACCTTACTTTTATTTTCTATTAATTAGTACAGGTACTGCCTAATTTTATTTTTAAATTGTGTCTTTGTTCTCTTTCTTTATCCTGTAAAGCACTTTGAGCTACATCATTTGTATGAAAATGTACTATATAAATAAATGTTGTTGTTGTTGTTGACAGGTACAATTGTAATGAGACAATCAATGCTATTCACTTCACCTGTCAGTAGTTTTAATTGTTTGGCCAATCAGTGTATGTGTCAAATGACAGAGTCTAACAGTCTATCTAGAAGAGTCAAATATGTCAAAATGTTAATTCTAGTTTAAAAGGGACCAATAAAAGAACAATAAAATACAGATCAGCTAAAGGGGATTATCAGAGAAGGACTGGAACAGAAAATTTCATTATATGCAGACGATATGGTACTGTATATATCAGACCCAGAAAATTCTGTGCCTGCAGCCTTAGCAGCACTCACAGAATTTCAAAAGATCTCTGGTCTCAGAATTAATCTGAATAAAAGTGTACTCTTTCCAGTGAATTCTCAAGCATATAATATTAGATTAGATACCCTACCTTTTATCATTGCAGAACAGTTTTAATACCTAGGGATAAATATCACAAGTAAACATAAAGCTCTTTATCAACAAAATTTCGCCGTCTGCATGGAAAAAATTAAGCAAGACTTGCATAGATGGTCAACCCTTCATCTCACACTAGCTGGAAGAATTAACACTGTTAAGATGAATATTCTTCCTAAGCTCCTTTTTTTATTTCAAAACATTACAATATACATTAATAAATCATTCCTTAAGCAATTAAGATTCAACAATAACCTAATTTATTTGGAATTCAAAACATCCACGCATCCAAAGAGCGACCCTACAAAGACAAAAGGCAGAAGGAGGCATGGCTCTACCTAACTTACAGTTTTATTACTGGGCAGCAAATATACAGGTGATAAAAACCTGGACACAAACAGAAGAACATACACAGGCTTGGTCCGCAATAGAAGTAAAATCCTGCAGTACTTCTTTGTACTTGTGATTGCATTCACTACACTTTTGGCACGCAGACTTATTCTGATAAACTGGAAGAACCCAAACTCTCCTCTTTTAAGTCAGTGGGAAACCTATGTTATACTATTTGAAATTTGAAAAAATCAAATACTCAGTTAGAGGATCAGTACAGACTTTTTTCAAAACATAGCAGGATCTAATCAGTAATATTTTAAAATAAGCTCATAAAGCACAGAGAATTTATTAATTCAGGTAGGTTTACAAGCCTTAAATTTTTCTCTCTCTCTCAAGGGTGGGGATCGATTTGTCCTTAACTCAATTATTCTTTTTGTAAAAACTTTCGATTGACTGATTATTATAGATTGCAATAAAATAATAAAAATATAATGATAACAATAAAAAAAGAACAATAAAATGAGAAGGTAATTAATGACCTCAATAAGCGTTGTCTCTTTTCTGCGTTTTAACTTGAACAAAGCAGAAATAAGACTCAAGGTTGTGTGAGGTGTTTTGAAAATTTGTTCACAAACATGCATCCACTCAAAGAGAAAGCTAGTTAGTAACTGCTGGGAGTATGTGCCTCATCATTTTTTTTATTTTTAATTTTTTTTTTAACTTTGTCATTTCAAAAATTACTCACACCCATTGATTTAAGAAGACTGTCGGGATGTTTCAGCAGATAAGAACACAATCAGCAGGTACTGAGGGTAGTAGAGAAGATACATTCTTGAAGAGGATAAACATTTAGTTCAATGCACAACTTTTTTTTTTTTACTCAAACAGGAGCCAAATCTTGATGAATACATCTTTGTGTGATTTAATTTATTGACATACAAATTCTCAATATGAGTTTGTTTTACTTTTCTATGGAATTAAAATATTGTCTGTAACAAAATCCAGAAGATAGTGGTCAGTAAAAATAGACCTACAGTCTTGTCTTTAGGTTTATTTATTAATTGTTTGCAGCAAAACGCCTGAACAAAGATTCTGATCTGCCAAATCATAGCCTTCTTTAAAGTGTTTATTTTACCCTTTCATCCTTGTCTTACCCACAGTTGTATGGGCCTGCAGCCTATCTCAGGAGTACACAAATGAGGCACCAGTCCATCACTGGGCACACTTAGGCATGTGCTTCCAAATTAAAATGCAAATTTACATAAACCTAACATTCTCATCTTTGAGATGTGGGAGGTAGAGTGCCAAGAGAACAAAAAAACACAAAATCAAGCACAGACCATAAAAACTTTGCACACTTGGTATACAATGCATACAGTTTGTTACCATATAATTTTTCTAGCATGCAAAGAGCCACATGAGAAGCTTTACAAAATTTTAGAAAAAAACGTTTTTACATGATTCCAAAAAAAGTGTATTTCTTACTTGCCGTGTAAGATGTATTCTCTTTGAGATTCATGGATGTTTTTGACAGTCTACTCAAAAATGACTTTTGTGTTTGTTCTCTGTAGCAGGTAAACAATATTTCTACCAAGATCTTGGAACATTTCATATTGTTACAGTAATTGCTGCTGCTGCGCACTATGGAAAGGCTTATTTTTATATTTTCATTATATATTGTTTTTAAGGTAACAATAACATCACAGACAAATGAAAGTTTACATGGTATTTCTTATAATTTCATAGGCATTTCACATTACCTACATTAAAGCATTTGCGTGTTGCAGAACGACAAAGGATTCTATGATCATGTAAAACAATTCATATACTGTATTTTTATTCACTCCTTTTTTATCATCACAAAGCACACTGACATACAAAATGTGAATTTAAAGACGCTTAATCAAAAGAACACACACATCTTAGAAAATGTGAAGAGAGATTTGAACCTAGACTCCTGAAACCCAAACAACTAGTCACTAAATCAATGTGAAGGCATGATAAACTTTGGGGCAAGCATTCTCAGATAATCCAGGTAATTCATAAAAAGAAATAATTTTTGACCTTTTGTTATAAAGGTTGTGTACGGACGTTACCGTCAGCATAAGAAGCAATCTAATCACTTTAGCAAAATCCTTTAATAAATTGTCCAACAATTACCATCAAAGGAGCATAGCAAGTGGAAACACAGGAATACAACTAAGGAATTCACACAATTAACTTGAAATTTGTGAGGCGGAAGCACAAAACAAGTCACCACCATATCACTTATTATTTTTAAATATTTATTATTCAGGCATATATGTACATAGTATGGTGTTTTTTAAATGTGTACTGCACTCAAAGCTAAAAAATGAAGTTGAACTATATATGTACACTTTTGGACTGCTTTAGTATAGTATATCAATAGAGATGATGAACAAAGTGTCCATCTGCAGAGGAATGTCATACCATATCAAGAAACTGGTACTTACTGTTACTCGCTAGCCATTCATTGAGATCAATTTCTCTGGGTAATGTTACCAGCTCCTTGAGGTTGAAATCTGAGACCCGGGCTTTGGTGTATTCACTCTCCAAATAGAGCTTTTTCTCCTCTGTTGCTGGTTTCTTACCATTTGGCTTTGTTTTAGACTTCCTAGCAGAGAAGAAGATGACAGATATTTAGATTTTTATCACTGCACTAAAAGAGAGTATATTATTGATTCGGAGAAAAAAAAAATTGAGGAAACAGGGGCAAAAAAGACAGTACCAAAATCATGAGAAATTGTACCAATTTAATTTAAATACAAAAACCATTGTATCATTATGACTGAACATCAAATTCTCACAAGAGGTAAAGGTTAAAGTAAAATTATTTATCAAAAATCAAGTACTTGGTACAAATAACATAGAACCTCTACTATATGACAAATGTCTACTGCAAAATTAACACAAACACCAGATGTGCCCACCTTTCATCTAAATAGCCTGAATATACAGTATGGCCTTAGGTCTCACTAAAATCACTTATGAATTTGCCAGTGTGTATTAAAGTGACAATGGTGAAAGAGAACACAGAGCTAATATTTGATAAAGGCAACTCAAATACATGGTAAACACTCTAGTGCTGCAACTGGTGATACATTCTGCAGCTTGGTTAAATCTTGGCTCACAAAAATTAAATAAGAAACAAGAAGAAAGCATTACTGAGGTAAAAAAAAAAATTGCTCACATGCTGAAGCTCCTAAAAATAGTTAAATGTACAGTTTCTAACAAAATATGCCTTTTTCAAACATAATTAGCTATTTTTTTTGCTTATGTAAAACAGACTAGCAATTGGGAGAAAAATAATCCAAATCTCCATGAAACAAAGATTTTAAAAATAATAAAAATTGCAGAAACTGTGTGCGATATAGGTAAACAATCCCCGAAAAAGATGACTAGATACTGCTACACATTCAAAACCAGAAACAATGCTTAAATGAATATATAAATCAAAAGACTAATTTTGCATACAGTATTGTTAGTGACACAGTAATTCAGGAACACTAATGCACAAGTGCAACTCTGATTGCAAACTGAGGTGAATGTGACATGTAAACACAGATGTTTAGTAAAAAGCTAGCGAAAGATTCCAAAACTTTCATATAGTTCAATACTTAGGTACAGTAAAACATATGTAAATATTACACCATTTCACATAACCATTAATGAAATGGATGTTAATAAAAGATATTACTGGAATAATAGTGAAAGAGGAATAGCTTAAGTTATCAAAGGTGTTCTATATCTTAGTGAAATACAAACCAGTCAGGTCCATAAGTATTTGGACTGTGACACAATTTTCATCATTTTGGCTCCATAGGCCACCACAACGGATTTTGAAATAAAGAAATCATTATGTAATTGAAGTGTAGACTTTCAGCTTTAATTTAATTTTAGACATTTGACTGACCAGATGTGCCACACTTAATGGACCTAACTGTATATCCTGTAAGTATGCACACCTAAATATTTTAGTGTTTAAAAAAAAAACAAACTTAAATTAAAATCTAAAAAAAACATGTTTGCACATCCAACTTCATTTAAATAAAACAAATGTAGAAATAAAAGGTAATAGCATCTAGTGGAAAAATAAAATTCTCAAACCTGCTTTGTCCAATTTTAGCAGTAAAAAAACAGCAGAAAACAGCCCTGTACACTAAGTTAATCCATTGTGGTAGTGGTAAGACAATTTAAAACAATTACAACCAAACTGCATACATATCCTTAAACTATAGAGCCCACTTAATCCAATACAGAGTCACAAGCGCCGGACCCTATTTTTGAATAGACTGGACTGAAAGATAATGTTTAAGGATATCCTTAAATACAGAAAAGAAGCACTTGTAAAGGCAAGCAGGTTTACTGGACTTGGGCTATGTGCTACAGCAGTTGTTTGCAAACTGAGTCCTGGGAACCCACCGTGGCTGCAGGGTCTTGTTACCCCCAGTTTCACAATTGTCAACTTTATTTTTTTTTTTTATCTCAAACTGATCTCACTTCATTAGGTGGTCTTTGTTATCCTCTTATCTTACTATGCATTCACACAATGACAGCAATGTAAGTTTCACATTTAAATAGAAATATTAGTTTTTTTCCTATAGCTTTAAATCCTAAACTGTCCTTTGTTGTGTTCATATTAATTTGCTTTTAGTGTGCTCCCTTAATTTTACCCAGAAAATGAAACAACAACACGCACAGCAGACACCCATGCAAACGACATCAAATTATGTAGCTGCTTTAGCATCAGACCCAGTAATGCACACTGCTCATTAGTGAATAATGACTAAAATAACCAAACACATGGAAAAGTACGATACTAGTTTAAAAAAAATACTAAATCATACCCATAATAAGAATTTACCAAACTTAGCTTTGTAACTTCACTGATCCCAAAACATAAAAACTAGGAAATAAAAGCTTGCTTAATTTTTGTGGGAATACAATTACAGAAAAACAAAAACAAAAGTTGATTTGAACAAAACCATGCAGTATCCTGTAGCATGAGAGCTACTATGCCACAAAATAGTTTATATAAAAACAACAATATTTAAAAAAAAAAAAAGACCTGCTATAAAATACATACATGTCTACAAGATTAAGAACAATTTGTTTAATGAAGCATATAAATGGCTCATTCAGAAAACTCTTAATTTATGAAGAGTTCATAAATTTTTTTTATGTTTTAAAATCCAGAATAAAAATGTAATCAGTGAGACTAACGGAAAGGACACCAAAAAAAAATAAAAAATCAACACGCCAATAAACCATAACTGAAAGAAATGTAGGGTAAGTACAATGCTAGTTACCATTCGCACAAAAGTTAAACATTGGAACATTCATAAAAACAATAAGAGGATGAATGTATTGCACCTTCTTTATTTTGCTACTTAATTTCCAGAAGGCAACTACGCAGTAGCTCTTATCCCATATCCCCCTCCAACCAAAGTGGCATAACATTCATCCATATAAAGAACAGCTTGTTTTATCCAGCAGACAGGGAGACGGCTTACGACCTTTAAACAGCTGGGCTGTGTAGGAGACATTTGTTATTCCAGCCTGAAAGCTCCTGGTTTGTCTGACATTTCACACAAACCCCTCTTTTGTGTAAAGGCAGCTCTTGTGTACATTACCTCAGGAGCACCTCGTCGACAGCTGTCCCGACATAAAGTGCAGTGTGCTCTTGGGCCAGCACCAGAAAGTGGGCAGAATCCCATTTTATTTCACACACAGCAGTTACTTCATCTTCCTAACCCGTGTGTCACTTTTGACAGCATGCTGCTTATTTGGCACATGGAATATTTAGACCTTGTGCTATGTGGCTAACATATAAAGTCAAGCTAAAATGAAACAGTTTAACTGTTACTGATAGTGACCATCACTAGCTTCCAACTACTAAATCTGTTTACAGTAAATGCAAGCACAAAAATCTACAGCCCAAGTCTATGTTTTCACCTTTGGTCCACACTACTCCATTGTTTCAGATCCCTTAAAATATGTACTTTTAAAAACACTCTCAAGATGCATTACAACACTAGTGTTGCATTGCGGATGAGCAAAAATTTAGATATAATAAAAAAAAAAAGTTTTCTGAAAATGATACACTGCACTCTCATAGGTTCACACTTATTTCATAGCCCTTTCCTAATTGGATTCTGCTCATTACAACGCCTCATGCATTGATTGGTCACCCTTCATGGTTTATTACTTAAACTTAATCTGTTCGGTAAGGAGGATCGCATTGCACAGCAAAATTGGCAACAAGGAGCTTAACAAAATGGATGACTACAGAATACAGCAGAGTTCACAATATTACAGGACACAGAGAGACACAAAAGCACAGTACAGTAAAGCAAATATACACACACGCACACACATTTATGTACAGTATGTATGTTTGTTTCCTTACAAATGTTGTTTGGTACAAGATGAGCTCTGATTGCTGCAAACTGCTTGCAATAAATCCCTTTCGCGAATGAACATAGAGTCACTTTAACATTTGTGAAATTTTCATTAATGACAAGATGACCGCCCCCAGTTTACTTTCAGTCGTATTCAGTGCTTTAACGTGATAAGAGTGTCAATTTGCTGTGGCTCCTTAAAGAATTTCGTTTTTATGATATGCATATGCTGATAGTTTTGAAAGTGTACAAACCAAGCAGGAATCTATTTCTCATTGGGTTCTGAATTTTTTGCTACACAGTCCCATCACAGAGTTGCCATCAATTCATATACAATATGAAGATTTACAGCTGTTGAATTTTCAGGCATGTCAATATGGACAAAGACCCTTTTGAAAATGATGGAAAAATTACAGTGTAGACTGAGGTCTTTTTTTTATTCTGTCTATTTAACATACATTAAGCTTTCAAAGACACTCAAACATATCTCTCCATGATAAAATATCTTTAAATAAAACTGCATTAGGGTTAAAAGTGAAAAGTAGCAATGGGAAGAAGTAGAAAAAGTTGCAGAAAACAATCCTTTACCTTTAAAAAATAGATACATAAAACTGTACACACCATTGACTTAACATCCTAAATTAGAAAGGGGAAAAAAGTTAAGTCCGCATTTGCAACTGGATCTGACCCTCCTCTTTTTAGAGGAGAAAGGACAGCTTATATTTAAGCACAACTGGCAAAGAGTTCTAACATTTTATTTATAGTATAGCTATAAATAGACCACAAAGATGACGATTTCATGTGCAGCCAATTATGCTTGAACATGGGGAGGAGTGGGACCAATAAATTGATGCCTGGTGGAGTCTGAAAAGCTGGAGGTTAACTTTCAACATACAGAATGGAAAGAAAGGCTCAAACAAATCCTAATTGCTCCAAAGATGAGGAATAAATCAAAAAAGATGTGGAGATGGAAGAGAAAATGGAAGCCAACCCACATTCCTCTCCCAGTCTTTGCTCAACCTCACTCCTTGGAGCAAAGTGGAAGGGGTTTGCAGGATCCTTCAATTGAATTCACTTAAGCTAATGTCTCCATATGTAAAAATGCTTATTAAAATTCATTATAACTAAACTGATGCTTCTATTCATCAACACTCATAAACACTATTTTGTTTCAAGTGGCTGCTCTCAGTCTTGACAAAATGTGCAAGACAAGAGGCAAACATGCGAAGAACAAGCACATGGTGCAGACTGCTGCTCAACATAAGGCCATAAAGCATGAAGATGGTTGCTTTTGTGAAAATCAGCAGTTGGCTGTGGCTTTCCAGAAAGCAAGGATGACAATTTCTGAAACACAAAATTAACCACATTCACTAGCACTGTGCTAAGTGTTTATGCTCCCAGGGCATAATCCAGAACCTTAATAACCTAAACTAAACCTCCCAGTTCAAATTATTCTGAAGTGGTTCCACAGAGGTGAAAAACTAAGAGACATTTTCAAATGCTCTTAATAACTGGGACAAACTTGGCCCTAATGAACTTTATATAAAAAAAAAAAGAAAAAGGCTTCTTATAAAGTAAAACGAAATAAACAAACTATTTTGAAATATTACTACCTAGATTAAATCCCTGGGAGTATGCAGATTGGGGCAGAGTGATCAAATTTCAATGGAACACACTGCTGCATACGGAATGCAGACACTGTATTTAGGCCAAATGAAAACAGGCTAATAGCAGCTGCCTGTAAGCATTATGACAGCAGCTACTATGAAAGGATCTATAAATGTAAGCTTTGATGGGCACTTTTCTGAATAATGAGAGATTTTACTTACGCCTTAACTGTATCATTTAACTGTGGTCTACCCACACTTGCCAGCAGATGACGCCATATCCGTATTGCCTTACAGTATGATTACCGGTACATTTTGAAAGAAAACATTTTAGACATTAACCACATGTTAAAACTCCACTTGCATCAAATATGGTTATAGTCCCGAACATTTCCATTTATTCATTTAGGTGATGCTTTTAGGTAAGCAAAGAAATGGCACAATTGTGTCTATATTCCTAAAATGTCAACATTAATGCCTACATGTGGATTGATCAGTGTCACATATTAGCCAGTAGTCAGGAGTGGATAAGCAATCTCATCCTGAGCAGTTCAACATGTTGCAAATATGTAGACAAAATATACTTTGATTCCCAAAAAGAAATTCATGTCTTTGCACAATATATATCATAAATTGCACAGAGACAAACTACAAGTCAAGTCGGGGAGCATGCACTGGTACAGTTCATTGCCGCACCCACTACACGGCGAAACAACACGGGATCCCAGTTGGCAACCTCCCAGACAGACATGCAGTCCAGTCCTACCCTCCGGAAATGACCCTCCATCTGCCGCATCCAGGTGTTAAGTGGGCGACCCCTTGGCCTTGTCCAGCCACTGACCCCCAACAACGTAGATCTTATGAGCCGGATCACCCTTGGGGAAACGTGCCACATGGCCGTAGTGCTATAGCTGACACTACCTCACAATGCAGGAAATGTGCCTCATTCAGGACTCCATGAGCAAACGCTCATTCGACACGAAGTCAAACCAACAGTACCCAAGGATTTTCCAGAGAGACACAGTACCAAAGGAGTACAGTCTTCGTCTCAGGTCACTGGATAGCGTTCATGTCTCACAACCATATAGCAAGACAGGAAGCACCAGGACTCTAAAGACTTGGACCTTCATCCTTTTGCATAGATATCAGGTGCGCCACACACCCCTTTCCAGAGACCTCATGACCCCAAAATGCTCTTCCAATCCATCTGCTGACTTCACAGGAAGAGTCACCAGAGACATGAATGTCACTGCCAAGGTAAGTAAACCTCTCAACAAGGTCAACACTCTCTCTGCAAACAGACACACTGCTGATGGCTGTGTCCAACAGGTCATTAAAGGCCTGGATCTTGCTTTTTCTCCAGGACACTCACAAGCCTCCTCACTCAGTCTCTCGAGCGCCCCGATCAGAGCCTCCATTGACTCCGCGAAGATCACAGCATCAACAGCAAAGTCAAGATCCGTGAATCTTTCTTCACCAACACCACTGGACCCCATGACCTTGCTCAACACTCAGTCCATACAAGCAATGAACTGAGGAGGAGTAAGAAAACACCCCTGACGAACCCCAGAATCAACTGGGGAAAAACGCAGAGGTTCTGCCTCCACTCTGCACAGCACTCACGGTACCAGTGTCCAGGCTAGCCATAATATCCAGCAACCCCGAGGGGATCCCGCGAACCCTCAGGATGTCACACAGGGAAGCTCGATCAACTGAGTCCGTTTTGCAAAAATCGACAAAGGCTGCAAAGAAACTCTGCTGATATTCCTGTTTGCGCTCTATGAGAACCCTCAGTGCCAGGATGCGGTGGATGGTAGACTTTTTAGGCATAAAACCAGACTGTTCCAGTCACTGGTAGGTGAGCAAGTGATCATGGATCCTATTGAGGACAACCCTAGCAAGGACCTTACCCAGCACTGAGAGCAGTGTTATCCCCCTATAGTTGCTGTAATCCAGGCGATCACCCAGCCCTTTCTAGATAGGGACGACAAGTCCCGCTTTCCAGTCAGTTGGGATGATGCCAGTCTATCAAATGGAAGCAAAGATTGCTTTAAATGCCAGGAGGACAGCCTTTCCACCAGCCTGGAGAAGTTCACCCCGGATACCACAGATCCCTGCAGCCCTTCCCCCCCTCAGCTGGTTCAACACCTGTGCAATCTCAGTGAGACTGGGTGGTTCACAGGTAATTGGAGGATCAGCCTCAAGTACACCCAAAGTACACGAAACAGTAATATACGCACAGTATATAGTACACAATGTACACACACATTAGTGCATTAACAGATTAATTTAAGATAAGCATGATGGGTGAAGATATACTACAGTCTGATGGATACAGAGAAAAAAACAAACCATCACCTTAACTTCATTTATTTAAGTAAACATCATAAATAATAGCAAATGACTTGTGCATTAATGCAGACACAGGCCAAGTATCTGTACTTGTTATCCAACAGTAGACCTAAATGCAGCATTTGATCTCATAGGCTATAGTATTCTTATAAATCTCCTTAGACCATGGGTGGGCCTCTCGGGTAGTGTCTTAAATTGGTTTCAGTCTTATTTATCAGGTACAAAGTTGTCAGTTGTGGTGACTGTATGTCCATATTATGTACTGTGTACCATAAGGATCTATTCTGGGACCATTGCATTTTTTCAATCTACTGTACATCCTCGCCAGATTAGATAATAATGCTTTTTATTTATAGGGCACTTTATATTAGCAGTAAATCTCAAAGTGCAACATAAAAAGATAAAACAAAGGCAAGATAAAAACAGAGATAAAACAACAATAATTATAGCATTCTTGTTAATAAGCTTTCCTAAATAGAAAAGTCTTTAGCTGTTTTTTAAAACAGCCCACAATCTGCTGTGTTCTTAGGCTCTCTGGTAGGGCATTCCAGAGCCATGGACCAGCGGCTGCAAAGGCTCGGTCACCCATTGTATGAAGTTTGGTCACAGGGGGCCGAAGGCCGTAGGTATTTGTAAAATGGAGGTTTCTTGTAGTGGATTGTAGTATAAGGAGCTCTTTGAGATATTGTGGAGCATTTCCATGGATACACTGGTGAGTAAACAGACAGAGTATGGAAAGGGAGCCAATGAAGTGACTGAAGGATTGGTGAAATATGTTCATATTTGCGCACCCTCATCAGGATTCTTGCAGCACTATTTTGAATTTGTTGGAGCTTTTGAAGGCTCTTGTTGGGTATCCCGATGAGGAGTGCATTACAATAGTCCAGTCTGGATGAGAAAAGGGCATGGACCAGTTTTTCAGCATCACAGAGGGAGAGGTAGGGATGGAGTTTGGCTATATTTCAGAGATGAAGGAATGCAATTTTACAAAGGTGATGGATATTTATATTAAATAACAGATGAGAGTTTAACTTGACACCCAGATTTGTAACAGAAGGGGAAGAGGGTAATAGTATGGTCAGAAAAGGAAATACAATTTACAGAGGAACGAAGTTGATGGGGGTGCCAATTAAAAGAGCTTCAGTTTTAGTGCTGTTCAGCTTGAGGAAGTTCTTGGACATCCAGGCTTCAAACTCATCAAAGCAAGAGGAAAAAGTTGATGGAGGTGTAAGAGAAGTCAAATCCAGTCTCAAATAGAGCTGCGTATCATCTGCCTAGCAGTGGAATGAAACTCCATGCTTGCGGATGATGTGACCAAGGGGTAGCATATATATATATATATATATATATATATATATATATATATATATATATATATATATATATATATATATATATATTAAAGAGGGTCGGCCCAAGGACTGATCCTTGTGGGACTCTACAGGTGACAGCGTGGGTATGAGATTTAGCATCCCCTAAGGCCACATACTCAGTACTATCTGTAAGATAGGACTCGAACCACTCAAAAGCAATGCCAGAAAGTCCAATTGTATAGTGAAGATAATGAAGGAGAATATTATGATCTACTGTATCAAATGCCGCTGTAAGGTCCAGGAGGATAAGGAGTGATGGAGAGCCATGGTCAGCAGCCATTAGGAGGTCATTGGTGACTCTAATCAGGGCTGTCTGTATGCTGTGAGAAGTTCGGAAACCAGACTGAAATTTTTCAGACAGATTGAAGTTTTTGAGATGATCCTGAAGCTGAACCAAAACAACTTTTTCCAAAAGGACGATAGTTTGCTGTCACTTCAGGATCCAAAGAGGATTTTTTTAAATGAGGTCTGATTTTTTCGGTTTTCAAGGCCAGTGGGAATAAGCCGCTCTGGAGAGATTAATGATGTCAGCAATAAGAGGGTTTATATCTGATACATTAGCTTTTACCAGAGGAGTAGGAAAAGGGTCCAATGAACACGTTGAAGGTTGCATCCTCTGTATGATGTCCTCAACTTCTTTTAACTGTGGTACAGAGGAATTGGGAGAGGCAGTCCATTGGTTTTGATGTAGAAACATCCAGCGATGGAGGCAGACAATGAGGAGCGGATGCTGTCCACTTTAGAGGCGAAATATTCAATAAAATTGTTGCACTGCTCCTCTGTTAAATTTTTACAGGCATAGGTGTGAGGACTGAGTAAATGGTTTATCATGGAAAAAAGTTGTTTGGAATTTCTAGGACTGTTGTTGATTACATTTGAAAAGTATTGAGATCTAGCAGTGGTCAGTGCCCTGGAGTAGTTTTTTTTGGTGTTCCCGATAAGCTGACTTGTGGACTTTTGAACTGGTTGCAATAAAACGCCGCTCGACGGCTCGCCCAGCTGTAGATAGGCCGTATTATCTCAAAAAGGTGAGCTACAACAGCAATGTGAATAACACACAGCTTTACTTATCTATAACACCTGAAGACATCTGACACGCTGGGCACTAGGGCTGTGCCATATTACATCATCCACGATAACACCAGTATAATTTTTTTCATGATTAAAAAAAAGGGTCATCTCGCGATATCAAAGATGTATGTTCCCTAGCGTGCAAAACGACGCCATAAAGCCCAAACATGTCAGAGAGCAAGAGCAGCATGTGAACCTCCAATGACTATTTAGTACCTAAAAAGGGCGCTACTTCAATAGTATGGAAATGATTTGGCTACAAGACATGAGACATCCAATAAAGCACAAACCTCTGCAACATATGCAAGAAAACTGTTACTGCTAAAGGTGGAACACAACTAACTTGTTTCATCACTTGAAGCTAAAACATAGTACAACCAAGCTATGAAGAGATACAAGCAGCTGGTGATATGTGGCCAAAAATGAACAATCGATTCATCTGAGCACCCATATGACAGGAAGAGCAAATGGTGGATGAAAATGACTGATGAAGTTACATATTGTTTAGCCAAGGATATGAATGCAGATCTAAACGGTGGAAAAGCAACTAGTTAAAATGCTTGACTCAAGATAAACCAACCCAGGTAGAAAATATTTTTTTCAAAGACAACCTTGCCTGCGATATATGAAACGTGCCATGCCAAAATTTGGCTTAATTTTAATAAACTAAAAACAAAAGAAATTTTTGAATCGCTGTTTGAGAAGTGCCTGGTTTTGACATGTTAAGCATAACCTGCCTTGACAGTATCTCTGCTGTGATTGGTTGAGTGAGTGTCTGTATTCTGTTCATGCAATAGGATTGGCCAAAAGGAGAAAATAGGGAAGAATTGAAAAAGACCGGGAGACGAAGACAGCATGCTAAGGTGTGGGTATAGGGGAGGGGTCTGCTAACCCACTCAAGCTACTTTTTGCTTTGAAAAGGGAAACGAGAAAACAAAAACATTAAAAGAAAGAAGTTTAATGATAAAGTACAAAAGTAACCACTGAGTGTGGCCACTAGCATCATACTCAGTAGCAGTAGAACAAACAAAAAATGAGAAATAACACAATGATCTGTGAGTCATGAAAGAGAAAGCCCTGGGTTTCTTTCAAACAACATTTATTTTCTGTCATATATTTCCACAGTTATAACAAGAAACTTAAGACTTAATACTTCTTAGTTCTCAATAACCCCTGAAAAGAAGCACCCTCTTTTTAAAGGGAGAGTACCCCAATAAAACTGAATCATTATCTACCCTATTATTAATGCATAAGCTAATCTTCAACTATGAAATTAACATATCTTCAAATTAACAGAACATAAAAAAATCTTAATACAAAACTTGGCTTGCACAGGCAGTTTCATTTTTGTGCTGCTACGCATATAAAATTATTTCAAATTTATTGGATGCACGGTTTGTTGTTTATCACCTTTGTGTGTGGGCCATTAAAGTTTAATGAGAGGTACTTAGGCCTATAAGATTGTAAATTAGTTTATTGTGAAATTTTAACAATAAGGATGGCTAGTTAACTATTGAAAGTGTTTACTTGTACAGTTCTAACAATGAATGACATTCTAACTTTCCTCATTTTATGGTATATCCATTTTAAGTTTACACAAGAAATTACAGAATGCAACAGTTCCAGCAGTGATTATTTGATGATACAGTAATCCAAAAAAGGCAACTGCTATTTAAGTTTTGAAAGCATTTTTATTATATTTTATAAGAAGTGTTTACATTTTGACTGAGGGTTGTTTTGAATCACTGATTGTTTACATGTGTTCCTAAAAATCTGAGGTCAGTTTTATTAGGTAGCAACATTGTGCAGGCTTCTGAAGAGTTAAAAGGTTAAGTTACTTAGTTATTATAATTGTTAAACTAAAGTGTTAAGCAGTTATGTTATACTTAAGATTTCCAGAGAAAACATTACCCTAGGCTACTTTTGTGCTTACATTTGAGTTATGTTGTTTCACTACTATTGCACTATAATACTGCAGCTCCTGGCACCTTGTGGTAATGCATTCAGACATTCATTTAGGTAGTCTGTCATCAATGAGCTCATTGGAAAAGAAGGATGGAAAATGCCCGTCATTTTGTTGCACTAATAAATGCTGCTGCCTACATTATCGCAAACCTCCTTGAAATATTGTGATATAATTTTGAGGCTATGTCGCCCACCCCTACCGGACTATCTGAACTAATGTGTAACTTGAATTTCTAAATTAATGAGTTATTTTCACAAGATAAAGAAAACAGGATTCTTAGAGGTTGTCAAAAATACAAAAATGGAAATAGTGAAGATCTTAAATAAACTTGATCCCTTAGCATCAAAAGTCAAGGCGGAAGTAAAGAATTTAGGTGTAATTATGAACTGTGAACTAAACTTTAAATCACATTAACCATATTTACTGGAACAGCATTTTTCTATTCAGCCAAGCTTTAGGTCCATCATGCTTGCTGTTCTGGATGTCATTAACATAACAACAAAACACTAAATTACGTTTTTGTATGGTGTGGGCGTACGCACATAAAAACCAACACAAAATAATTACCAAAAAAGCAATTTGCAGCAGTGCCCAGTTTTGTTAAAATAATTGGAGCAACTGACTGCACTTGTATTGCAAGTCTAGCAATAATGAAGTTTTTGTTAATCTTAAGCAGTGACATTCCATTAATGCACAATTCATTGGCAATGTTAACAGTGCCATACAGCACTTTTGAACTGCTGCGCAGAAGTTATTGTGGCTTCACAAAAGAGGACTCTCACTAACTGTTTCGTTGCTCACCAGCGCTTGATGTTTCAAGGGGTTACTGATCCCAGTCTCCAGACTGTCGATTGTTGTTCCTTGGTGGCACTATACGCTTCATGGGGGGACCACCCATCTTATCCCCATCCCACTATTAAAGAATAAATCCATTTTGAAACTGCAAATATGTTATATACATTTACCTTTTGGCATACGCAGATTTTCAGACTCAAATGCAAGCAAAGTTTTATAAAAGAAAACCCTGGCATGTAATTTTCTACCTTGAGGCACCATGACTGTGCACAAAAAGTTTCAAATTTTAAAGCATTTTGGATTATTATATACATACATTATATATACACAATTTACATAAAATACATACTTTTCAAGCAGAATCCACTTTTTTTTTGAGGGAAAGCAATTTTTTAAATTCTTATATATTAGTCATATGCTTCTAATAAAGCAATGTGATTTTAAGTAAATGATGGTCAATGTAAGGTAAGTTAAAATGGCAAAGGAGGAGAAGAAAACCAGTCTACAAAATAAAAAAAAAACACACACAAAAAAAAATCAAGCAGAAACAAACCTCTGGAGGACCAAAGTCCTTGAAAAATTGCAACCCCAAACACTGACCTAGGGTACCCAAGAAACTCCCTGATCATTCTACAGCATACATTAGCCGCATTGGAAACTGCCCAAGAAAGGTGTGGGATCTAAATTTTACTATAGCAGGGCAATAATGCAAGACAAGTGGGATACACGTCCATTTAGGCCCACATACGAGTGTGACCTAAATATCCAAAACAACTTCTACCAAAAGTATAACAAGGAGGATGTCATTTAATCTGCTGGCATTCTGAGTTTAAAGGAAAACTGTACTGCATATTTAAAGTACATTGCAAAAGTGCTCAATGTACTAAAGGTACTATACAAAGTATAAAATGAAAACAACAAAAGAGCTAGCTCAACCTCCAGTACTCACTTCATGTGTCAAGCAAATCTACTGTGATTTAAATGCTTCTTTGGTTACAATTCATAGATAAATATACAATCCTTAAATTAATGACTGATAAAACAAATACAGTATAGCATTTTGGAACTATCTACTAACAGTCTGAAACAGAAAGTGATTAAACTCTAAAATACTAATAAATAAATTCTGACAGAAAAAAAATACTCATTGAATTTCCAACACACAGTTCACAGTTGTTTCCTGTATTCAGTGACCAAAAAAATCATTGTGTGGGCAGTCAGAGTTCCAACTCAGAATTCATTATGCTACATTGGACCTTGTTTCCCGTCAACTACTCCACACCCTTTACTAAAACAAAATTTAAAAAAGAACCAAGCGCCTTGGTCTGCTGGTCATTTCCTTCCCTTTTGTTCACAGACAATGCCTAAGACTGGGAAAAGTGAGATGTTAAACACAAAGGAGGAAAAAAAAAACTATTACAGGTCAATTACAGGATTGATTGGTAAGATAAAGTTTACATTATTCAGGTATTGATTTGTGTAATATTTTATTGAAGAGCTCTACAACTTTTACGTGGGTTGGGGCAGAAGACCTTTACTTCATGCTTCATCCACTTTTACCTAAAAAGCTAAGTTCAGCAAAATCATCTTTGTTTTTAAGGGGTGAAGTCCGCAGTATTTTCTAATTTATCATCATATATTCTTTTATCCAAAAATCTAGTCTAAAAGCCATGAAAGAAACAGTGCAGCCTAGTAGGGCAATAAACTGAAAACATGAAATCTTCCAGTTCAATCCCAACTTGTCTGCTGTATGCTCACAATGTTCCAATACCTAAACAATTCTAGTATAGCTATTAAGTTCCTTAGAATGATTTCCACTGTGAATAGGAAATATATTTTTATAAACATGGAAAACAGAGGCTTCTGATTCAATAGCCTACCTCCACATTGTTGTGTGCAATGCAAAAAAAATGTCATTAGCCAGGTCTCACAATTAAGAAATATGAAAAGAAGTACACAGTATCACTGGGGCACTGTTCACTATGAAAGACATTATATAAAAATCAATATGCTATTAAGTGCAGTTGTCATCACTGGTGTATTTTGGGACCTAGGCCAAATCGCATCACTTGATGGTGTTCAGATTAGATTAGACAGACTGATAAAACTATTTGTTCTCAGAGGGGAATTTGGCTTGTTATAGAAGCTCAATAAAGAAATAAATGAATAAACAAATAAATAAATAAAAGGTTTGAAAACACATTAGAATGACTAAAGAAATTAACCAAAAAGAAAGAAAACTGGCCTGGCAGTCACAGTCCCAGTGAAGTACAGGCATATTGCTATTGGTATAAATGAACCCCAGTTGTGTTTTCTTGACACACTTTTAAATAATCTGTTGGATGAAAAGTTCTAAATGCTGATATGTCAGAGAGAGGACAAGAGTAGTGTCACTCAGTGTTGTGTTCATTCTCTCCTCCTCTATAACCTCCAGGGGGTCCAGAGTGCCTCCCATAACTAAGCCTGCCTTTTAATTAGCTTGCTTATTCAGAAGCCTCTCTTGAAGTGTTGTTATTAGCCCAGCACAGCAAAGAAAATTGCACTAATCCTCACAAGAGTTGTAGATGTGGTGAAATGTGCCAATATCTACATTAAAGGAACATATTCTCCTAAGAAAAATGAGCTAGCCCTTTCATATATAGTTCCTTGGTTGTTATGAGACCAATCCAACCTGTGCACTTAACATGCACCATCTCGACATCAACTCCTTGAATAGCGACTGGACATCATTTTGCGGACTATTCTTTCTTCACCAAGAAGCAAGGTTCTTCACCTGACTTCTCTCCTCTGTCTCACCCTTCATGTAAATACACCACATAAATGCAGACTGATCAGAAAACACCAGGTTGTGTCACTTGCAGAAGTTAATAGTCTGTTGTGTATACAGTAAAGACCAAAATTAGACAGGGCTATTACTTGTAGTGCTGTAGGGGAACAAAGATGCTGGCACAAACTGCTATTTGCCTGACAGATTATCCACTATCCAGGGCACCACACACTCATCCACCTGCATATCTCTGAGATTACCCCTTGACAGGGGTGGCTGGATGCTACTGAGGGAACTTGAGATATCAAACAACATAATCCTCACAGTGCTGCCAACTTTGTCCAGGTGAGGTTATGCCTTGCAGAGAAGATAGGTAATTGTGTCCTCCACTCCATTCTTTGTCTGATAGGCAAACTGCAGTGAGTCCAGGAGGACTACCACAAGTTGACTCATTCAGTCCAGGACCAGCCACCCCACCCAAATGTCTTCATAAAATGGGACGCAAGTGCCACTGCTCTGTAGTCATTTGGTGAATAGGTGCCTGCCTTCTTTGCAACAAGAACAATGCAGGATGTTTTCCACGGTGGTAGTTCTTTTTGAAATGTTAAAAGTAGCTTTATTCACTCGAAACACCTCCTAATGAGAGGAGGTAAAGCAACTACAGTGATCCACAACTTAGAGGGAGGAAATGTTTTAAGTAGAGGTTACTTTTAAAATGTAGACTCAATGGAAGTCAGATAATCTTGGACCCTACAATTAAATAGATGCATCCTTAAACAAATGATGACTTTCAGTTTCCACTGCAAACATACTGCTTATTTATAGTAAAGAGATTTTCTCAATGAATCAGGCCTATCCTTACTTCGCACACTTATCTTGCCACATTTTGAAATCAAATTGATATATATGATAAAACACAAGTCAAAACTATAAAAAGGCAGAGAATTAGTCACCTATCTGATACAACTGAAAATCTCTCAGGGCCACATTCTGCATTTTAACAATCCTATTTGTTAAAAAAAAAAAAGTTGCTCCAATATAAAAACTCCAGCCAGTATCAATACTATAATGGTCACTCCTAAATAAAGAAGGAAGGCCTCCTACTGGGACTATACAGCATGTAGTTTCAAGACACGTTAATATGCAAGGAAGCCTGCAGAGCCGAAACCAAGGAGCACAAATTAAGCTTACTGCATGCACTTCTTTAGCTGCTCTGAGATCATCATGACTAGAAGACACTGAGTATTAAAATGTAAGAAAACTGCTTACTAATGAGTTCCATCCTTCAGCTGTTAACTTAGAGCATAAGGACCTGATGGGTTATCACAGATGGATGTTTCCTCTCAAGACATTGTTGTCAAATAACTAAACACTACAGGCCATCAAATAGTGCTGTTAAGTTCATGTTTTAAATTATCTTTGTTCTTCTAAAATGCACTGCTTTTCGGGAGTTAAGCAAATCGCACACATTTACATTAAGATTTTAGCACTTCAATTAATTCATAATTTTCATTCTGGCAGCTTTTTCCAGGCTTATTTGTGCTGTAAATTGTCTTGCAATTGTGCATCCTACTAATAATGCTCTAGACTGAAGGAATTACTAAAAACTTTTGCTTTCTATTTTGAAGAAAACAATATGCAACTAAAGCAGTGGGAAACTCCACCTCTGTTCCTTTTAATTGTCAAAATTTAGATTATTTATGACACATAACAGGAAGTCATGTACAGTAAAAGCCAAAAGGCAGTCAGCTCTTTCTCTTTTCAACATTTTGTCATGCACCACCTGAGGACACGACCCCTTTTTCTTTCAGTCTCTCACTCTCTTTCTGTGTCCTAAGGACAGATTAATTTGTATCGGTGTCATAAAACCAGACGGTCCAAATGCTCCTCCCTTCACATATGCCTAAGAAAGCAGCACTTTACTGTAAAACATTAAAAGCAGCAGCAGACTGCCTGGCTAGCCCCTACTTGCCACTTGAAATACCACACCTCGTTTGGCTGTCCCAGTTCCTCAAGCGGTTTTGAAAAAGGCAAAGTACTCACAAAGACATGTAGGGAGGACAACATGAAGCAGATGTTCATTGTGTTGTGTATACGTAACAAGTAATAGTTTGCAAATTACATTCCTTTCAAAATGTTCACACACACACACTGAATCAAAGCATTTCTTTCAGTCATTAGTCACAATGACCACTATTTTACTAAGATGTTGGTCTATATTATCTGCAAAGCTACTTCTACAAAGCCCTTACAGGGCATTTGAGTGACCCTGGGAGATTTAACAAGACAGTTAAGGCATGCAGTGTAGAAAAAACTACATGACTGTGGTTAGGGATATGAAAAGTCTATAGATAAAGTTGGCAATTATATAAATGCATGATTTCCCTGAAGATATACTGTATTTAGTAGATTTTGTCATCACTGCTACAGTGAAATGAAACTAACTCATTAGCTGTGGGGGAGTTGGATTTGGGGTTAGGGGAAGCCTACCTCGATAAATATTTGTAAAATATATATCCATTTCCTTATGCCATTAAGGGTCCTAGAGAGTCCCAGAAATCTCTTTTTTTTTCCTTTTGTAAAACATGGTTAGTTAACTTTAAAATCAACCCTTCAAGTCACCAATTCTAGGACTTAAAGTGTGGGATTGTGAGGATTGCATCTTTTAATTTAAAAATCCCACATGATTTAACTTAATAAAGCTGGAAAATCCTGCTGTTCTTTCAAAACCAAAAGGCTGTCTTTATTGCCAATAGTAACCAATTATGGGGAGTTCAGACACAAAAATACATGATTCATGAATGCTTTCAGATCATTAAGATGTGATCAATCAGATGTGAGTCGCAACCATTTTTAAACTTGTCATGTCTCTCAATATAGAAATGAAAAACAACAGACGGATCACTGGCTCATTTATTTAAAAAAAAAAAAAACACACATGCAAAGCTCAACTACAAGGGAACAAAGTTTCTGTGTTCATCCTCTGAATGTAATGATCTGGTGTCCAGCTGCACGCCCTTCCATCCATCCACTTTCTAAAGAACTTTCTAAAGGACAAATCAGGGCTGCTGTGGAGAGCCAATGCCTACCCTAACAGCAGTGCAAGATGGGAACCAGTCTCGGAAGGTGACATACGGTTCACTTATGTGCACACATGTCCACGCTTACTCAAATTGGCGCTGTACTGTACATTAACCTTACCTGCAAGTGTTTGTAATAGGAGGCAAAACCAATGATGAAAAAACTGTAAAAACTTTACACCTGCAGTGCCGAATAAAGATATCACTTAAAAAAAAAAAAAAGTACTTTTAGGACAAGTAGTCTACAAGAGTGAAAAAAATAAGCTGCTCTGTGTATTCAGTCTGTGTTTCAGAAACTCCATATTTTCCACACACTTGTGTGTTTCAGCTCATGCCATCATTAATGCCAGCACAAGACAGTCCATTCTAATCACCGGATACCTAATATGCTAGCAGCATGTAAAATCAAAGAAGTGCAATTAGTGGGGCTGCTTAAACAACACACTTTACTCCTAAAAATACATCAGATCACACTATGTTTGTGTGAATTATTGTATTTTTGAAGCCAGATAAGCATTCACTAGTATAACAATGAAAATGTAACCAACATAGTCAAAGAGCATATTTCATTACATGTAGTAGTAGTATTGTCACCTGTAAATATCAAGGCACATATCTGAATTGTACAATAGTGACTGATACACAGCTGTCAATTACAAGTGTGTTACTGAAGCCCTGTCTGTGGGTAATTCTTGACCACAGACATTAAGCTATAGCAAACATCTGGGTGTTTATACCATAAAAACAACACAAAGGCTGTTCAACAACTTCAACTTCAACTTTAATATCATATGTACTCATGACAATGAAAATCTTATTCTGCGAGTCCTCCAGAAATAGACAAGAATATACAACAATACACTAAAAATATTCAGGTGAAAAAGAAATGCAAAACAAACAGAAATAAGAGTGCAAATATATGGGTGACTGATCTTCAGAAGTTTCACATAAAGGCATTTGAAGGCAAAATGTAAAAAAGAAGAGACTTGGAAAGAAAAAGTATCCATAGCTTGTAAGAATTTAATTTTTACTTAATTTTACTTTATATTTAAGTAAGTGATATTAAGCAGCTGATGTTTACTGCATGCAGTGATGCAAACAAACATCTCAGAATAGCAAATGTCGTAAAACTGACAAATGGAAAGATTTTATAATTGAGATGTTGTAAATTAAAGTATCGTGACATATGTTGGCATTTACTATTTTATGCTGTACTAAATTTTTGATTTTAATTTTGATGGTATTCATTCTAGTAGTATTTGTGTTTTAACTACTGATTAGAAAATCTCAGTGAATAAATATAGTATGTGCACATGTTAAGATAAAAATCAGGCAATTCATGTTAAGATCATTCTTGATAAAATCCACCCCCCAATTTTAAGTTGTTGCTTGGAGGGAGAAAAGGTTGGTCTGGTGAAATTTCTGCCCTCTCTGCTAAATATAAAAATCCTGGCCCTGCAGTCATTTAAAGAAGATTTTTCTTTAATGACAGGGAAACATAATAAAAAGAAGACAGAATGGGTTCTTTGACATCTTCCAAAGAAAAACCTGTTCAGAGAAAAAAACATTAACCGCCACAACGAACAGAAACGGTTTACATTCCTGCAGGATTAAGAAGACTTTCTCGGCGTGTCTCATCCTGTCTCCTTCCAAATGCCAAATTTTCTGGAATTCATGTAACAATTTCCCTTCACTTCTTCAAACTAAGAGACGTAGAGTCCATATCATGTTGATTAAGAAATAAGAGAGGAAAACAATCTTGGAATCTACGCCAAGCAAATACTTCCAGTGTTTTGGTAACACATTACAATGTCTGTGCATGAACTATGCAAAAGTTTGCAATAATGTTACAAACATTCAAGATAACCAAACAGACTTTAACTACTTTACTATTAATCATAACATGCAATGAACTGGCATCCCAAACAGGTTTGGTACCTACTGCTTGGCTAGGTTAAGTCCTCAACAATTAAACTGGGTGTGTTTAGTAAATGAATGGATGGAAAATTAATGAATAAACATGTAGAATTGTTTCCAGATAGCTTCATACAGGGCTGTTTAAACTTAAGCGTATTACTTCAAGGGGCACCTTAACCAAATAAATAATTATCCTTTGTTTTATCTCTAGAAGGAAAGAAAATCAAAGTTTTCCTTTCAATCCTGCATCACATCTCTACAGGACTGACTGTGCAGCAAACATGCTTTCCTTTACTCAGAACGCTTCTCAAGTTACTTGACATGACACCGTGCTATTTATTTTTATCGAAGTACACGAAGAATGCCGCATGTGAATCCTTAATTGCCAAGTTATTTTTGTTCAATTCAAATTTCAATTTATTTTTAAACATGGAACTTCCATTTACAAAACACAAAAAAATTTACACAATATGCCTTATAAACATACAATACCCATTCACACTGTATAAGTTACTAATCTTCTAATTTGCATGATGTTAAGTAAATCCATTTCAAAAGCACTGCATTTTGAACATGTTCATTATCATAAGTACATCATGGGCACAAAATGTAATTGAAGCTTCAATCATAGAACAGAATTCCACACCCTTACTATGCAACTGACAGAAGAGCTCCAAAAAAAACTGAAAACTATGTACAGAGCTTTGACTACATTTCACTACATTCTGTGGTGCCTTAAAAAATCTTATGAGGTACCTTAACATTAGAAGAAATTGAAAATAATGAAGACTTGAAGACATACAATTAAGATTTAGAGACAAAAAAGTGTTCCTAAAGATTCAAATCGTAAAACCAAAGTCATGTAAAATTAATTTAAAAGTCACTTAAAGGCATGTATGGGTTGTTTTGAAAGGTCTGAGACACAAGCAGTGTTTTGTTTAGCTAGCATTACCAATCACATGTGTTTCCATATTTATACCAATGCAGCCAGCTGAGAACTCAACTGGCAAACCTGTGGTTAACAGCTTTCCCTTAGGGCACCCTATAAGGCTAATGGATTACAACTTGGGCCCTACCAGATTCACACAAGAATTTCCAGTCTTCTTTCAAAGAGAAAACACTTGTCAGTTTTGTTTTCATATATTGAAATCTGAAGTAGTGTGTGCCAAACCTCTGGTTTTCAAAATACTCCCACAGATTACATCACAGGTAGTGGCTGTAAACAGACAGACAGACACACTTTAATTAATTACACTGTTGATCAAGTTAATTGTTTAGTAATTGGGACCGGACTAGGACTCATCAGGCATTTGTAAATTTGGATCTATTTAGAATCTTTGGCTTTTTCCCTTGCCTAACTTTAAAGAACTTAAAGTCATTATATACATATCATTTTTACTCTTGGACCACATACTCCTCCACGTCTCAATGACCAACTAACTCATAAATCTCTCCCTTCATCTTCTCTAAAGGCAGCTTTGTCTGAACTTTTCTCCTTTCATCTGCACTAGCTTTGTTCTCTTTTTGACTTCCAATATACGCTACTTATTTTTTCCTATTCAGATTGTACACTTGATGAAGGCTACACAGCCGAAACATAGTGTCTAACTTTTCTTCCTTTATTTGCCCCATAAAAAAAATAATTTATATATATATATATATATATATATATATATATATATATATACACACACATAGCCAGAGATTTGCTTTGCTTTTAATCTTACAGAAGTTTAGCCTTCAAATGTTTAATATACTACAATCTGTCAATCCTGTCTGTAGATACAGTATTATAATGCTTTTCTTAAATAATGTTGCTACAATAGATAGATAGCATTTATCCTCCTCACAAATGTTACAGAAACTGTTACATTTCTTGTAAGCAATACTAATTACTTCATGCGTATAACCATAACAGAATTGCAATTTGGTATCTGATGTACCTGCCATGCAGAATGTGCTGCTAAGCACCTTTAAACAAAGAGAAGACAAAGTTGTAAAAGTCATTAATATATCCATGCCCTGGATTAATATCAAGTAAGTTTGTTGTGCTTAGATTTTTTCCATTCAGATTGCTGGCATGGAATAGTGCCCGTTCATACTAAGGAATGTGGAAAATGTTACCTACACTGGGCAAAAAAACCTTACATGGAACATTTGTTAGAGACAGACAGATATACTGAACCTTCTTCATCATGCTCATGTAGACACAGGGAACACTAAAATACTGTACTCTGCATATGATTAAGTGGGCTAGTTGGCAGTAGAGTGATTTAGATATTCAAGCAGCTGTCGAAAAACAAGATGTTTCTCGTCTACTAAACTGTGTTCGTCAAGAGCTTTTCTTAGTTCTTCTTTGTCAAGTTGTTAATCCCTTTATGTTGCAAATAGCTGTCAGTTGCCTATAGATCTTTCAAGTGATGTAGTGATAGTCCTCAATATCTGTAGTTCGCACATTTTACTAAGGTTTGTTCTTTCAGAATGTCTTCCTTCACACTCCCTATTCTTGCTATTTTTTCCATCTACCGTGTCCACCACCCATGCAGATGGGTCTACATTCCTTCTATTGTAATCTCTTTTCCTTATCCAGCAGCCATACCACAGACACTTCAGTAGAGGTCATCGACAAGAAACTAAGCATGTTTGGGCAAGGCCCGTACTTGAATGGGTGACCATCTAGGAAAAAGATGGAGCAGCTGTCCTTTGGATGAGACATAAAACCGAGGTCCTGATTATCTGTGGTCATAGATGATCCCTGGATATCCTGGGAAGCAACATATTAGATGTGAATTAAGTGGCTCCCCACTCATTAAAGCACTTTTAAATAGTCAGAAAAATGCTATAATATTGTAAAGAATTAATATTATTTTTCAGCCTCAAGGTCTTTGATGTTTGAGGGATTGTGGAACAGTCATTCAAGCTGGCAAAAAGGCTGATGTCATCTCTACCTATCCGTCTCTGCAGATGGACAGAAATGTGGATTACTTTGTATAATAAGAGTTACAGTGTTGCACTTTCCTCCTCTTACATGTTTTCTCACATTCCATGTGCCTCTGGATGAGGTGCTAGCACTCGTCTTCTCTCATCTCCTAACTGGATATTTACTGCTTCTGATCTTCTTAGCACCTTCTCAATTTCTCATTTTGAACTTCAAGCTGTTTTAGTAACCTTCCCCTATAATCTGCTTTTCATCGTGATCTATCATTCTCCAGATAACCTTGTAAATTTTGTGGATTAACCTGAATTCTTTCTTTCTTCTGTAACCCTATGCTCCAAAGCTACAGAATGATCTCCTTTTATTTATTTGTACTGTTCCCAATTTACCTCTGTTCAGGTGTCTTGAAAAACCTTTTATTAAATATGTTGGACCTGCTTAGCTTTTCTCGTACAGGATAGCTGCTGTTATACTGATAAAGAGCTATTTTTTATTTTAGTCTAGTTGTAGTAGCTCTACTCCCTTACGCTCGTTTTCTTTTTTTTTTTTAATCTTGCTCTCTGTTGCTGTGTGCACCTTTGTTCTTGTATGTATCATAGCTTACTTTGTAAGTTGCATTGGATAAAGACATCTAAAAAAATAATAGTAATATAAACTGAGCTACAAAATGGTTCCCAGAAACAAAGTTATAAATTAAATTTACATTTTCTATAGTCTTCTAAAAATATTTAACATTCATACAATAGGCACTGTAAATGTGAAAAGACAGCAGAAATCTTCACTTCTGTACTTTATTGATAGGTTAAATGTCATGAATCTGACATTTACATTTTGCAAAGAACACACCTCTCAAAAACTCAAAGGATTTAAATGTACCAGGTTTAATTATTTCAACTCATTCATTTCCAACACTCATGCATCCAATTCAGATTTACAAAAAGCCAAAGCCAATGCCAGCAAAAATGGGTGCAGGGAAACAAACCATTACGGAGCCACCAACTGACTGTAAAGCATTGTTTTGGCCTTAGGAAGAATTCTTTCATAAGTAAAAACACCACCACTGACAAGCACAGCATAACCCTCAAACAAGCATTTTAATAATTTATTATATAAACATTGATAGAAGCACACCACTACTCAGAAAATTCCTAAATTTGATTTTACACACATAACAGGTAGTGGAAGCAAACCAGCAAACAACAAGTTAGATTCTTTTAAAAGCAGATACAATAAATCATAATGTGTTAGATCACAGGCCTCTGTCTTGAAAACACAAAGCAATGAGAGCTTAGGCCATGCACAGAACACTTGAGATACTTATTGGCATCTTAAAAACTAAAGGTGATTAACTAGCATCTTGCCTTTACTGGCCTGTATAACACAATTGAGGATGCTAATGTATTGTATTTAGTACAAACAAAACAGTACCCTGTTTTCAGTTTTATAAATTGTTCATAAACGGGGGAACAAATACATTACAAAAACAAAATTAACAGAACATGTGCAATTATACATAGATGTGAATCAAGTATTAACAAACCACAAAAGGCACATTTCCATTATAGCCTGATCTGAATACACCTTGAGCAGAGCTGCAAATAGCTTTGCATGTACACTTCCATGTTTTAACTCTTTAAAGTTTACACATGAAGACTAAATGTATACTTTTTACTGACAAAAATAAAATGCAGTAGGATAAGAAAAGAAAAAAGCCTGGAGTTGTTTATTATTTTATTTGTTATAAATATATAAAACAATACCGGTCTAAAGCTGTTCAAATGTTAAATGAATTGAATTGCTTCAGAAACAGAGCAGCTCCCAAGAAGGAATATTTGAAAAAGACCAGGAGGATTTAAATGATGACTGTACCAATTATATTGCAAAATGTAATATACATCAAGTACAAGAATGGAGTATGAGACTTTGAGAAATGAGTAATGTTTTCTAATCATTTACATGTTTTACTCTCTCACAAAGTACAGTATAATGAATCCACATAACCATGGACAGTGGCCAAAGAACACAATGTATTTATTATTTAAATAAAAAATAAAAATGAATAAATATTTTTGGAAGCAAAGGACTTTACCTACCCTTCATATAGTCAGTAGTTCTGAGCATGGACTTAAGTTTTTGGAACAGTAAAATTACATTATAGTCCTAAATTGCATTATCATAATCAAATGAAAAACAACACTTTTTTTTTTTTAATGTTAAATTGCTTTTTGCAGAACATCTGAAATATATAAAAGAAAATTTTATGTTTACATATAACACTGATATAGAGACTGCTCATGTATCACCTATAACCAAAAGAGAAGAAAATTAGGGAGCTAAACTAAATTAGAATGATTTTGTTAATCCAAAAACTCAACTGACAACATCCGGAGTACAGAGATACAAACTCTCCCTCACAATCTCCAATCTTAACTAACCCAGCAGCATTGCTGAAATGGCTTGGCACGTGTTAACAGTCAAGTAGCACACAGCACCTTTTAAGGCAATGAAATGACTCTGAGAAAATCCAGACAGAGGGCGAGAGCAAAAGAAACAAGGAGAAAATGGTTCACAAGCAACAAAATGAGATAAATCAGAAGCTAAGAGGAAAAAACACAACATTCAGTGGCACTGAGATGCCAACTCAAAGATTCTAATGAGAAAGGGTATCCTTAAGAATCAAGTAGCTGCATGATTGATGTTCTAGATCAGGGCTGTGGAACAGATGTATAGGGACTGGGATTTTACCTTCAGCTCTCCAGTTAGACAGTTTTAAAGTGCTGTATGATAAAACAGGAAATGCCACTTACAGAAAAAACTATGCACCCCTGTTATAATTTAGGACTTAAAGTGGCAACATTCTAAGCATCACATTTGGAATGCCAAGGAAACATGCCTTTCTACTGCCAAAAAAAAACAAGTCTGTGTGCCCATCCTGTTGCAGTCTTTATCATTCTAAAAGTTGATGCATCACAAACATTAGCACTGCTTTTACGAATCCTATAACAAATGAAATTTGGCAGAGACACATGTATTGCACGGTGCATTGCAAAAGTTAACTCTGAAGTCCCTCTGCTTGATTATTTAGCTTTCAACCCGTCTTCAACAGGTAAGAAAACTATTAATGACATATCTGCACAGTGAAAAAAATCAAACACTACCAAACTCTCACAGGTAGCTAAAGACAGATTGATTTTAGATATGAATTTCAAATAATATTAAAGTATTCCACAGGATGAGTTTAGAAATATTGGGGGAAAAACAAAAAACAAGTGAAGAATGTCACAGACGAAATTCTGGAAGCTGTTTCCCCATTCTGACTTCTAAAGAAACCTCTCAGGCATTAATGGGGAAACTTTTATGAAAGCCTTTTAAAGAGTATGATGTGGGAGTAAAACGTGGCTGATAAAAGCAGAATATGAAGCAAAGCTGCAACGAAGAAAGGTGTGAATGACTGGAGTATCACAGAGTGAGAGGAAGATCAATTCTGAGTTAAAGGAAAGACTTTGTATTGAGGCAGTAAGTGGTGTGTTGCGAAAAAGGTGGTTTGAGCATGTGCAGTGTAAAGGAGATGACATTTTGGGGAAGTGGTACTCCAAGATGAAGGCGTAGGGAATGAGGCCCTGAGGGAGGTTTGAAACTGATGGTGTCAGATGATGTAGAGGGAAAGGGTTTGGGGCACTTAGCCAAACTCAGTAAACACAGAAAAATTACATCATAATCATCATGATGATTGGTATGATCATGGATCAAATCATTGTACCGGAAATGAATTCACAAAGAAATGACTCATCTCAACTTAAGTCAACAGATAAAAATGAAAGTTGAAAAATGTGTATTGACAGAAAACAAGCTGATGCTTTCATACATGCAATCACATTCAAGTCTCAAAAATGTTTGCTCATATTTGTTATTATAATTTTTTACATATGTGATTTATTATTAAGGCGTCAATAGTCACGGTTATTAGGCATACAGATACAGCTCACTTGACTGCTTCAGCTTAAGAAGTATGTATAGATTTAAACCCTGAAGCCAAACAAAGCAAATGTTATCTGTCAAAAAATGATGAGCATGTTTTATGATGTACACTTAAGTTCAAAGAAAGTCATCCAGGTGTCACTTTTGTGGTCAGAAGGCTTTGGTGCAAACACGTTACAAGTAAAACAGCCCTATCTATACTGTAAAGTGCTTAGATATTCACACAAGCTTTCAGGTTCATTAGTGAGGGTGAAAGAAAGGGGTATGTAAGCAATTAACTCAATGAAAAACACCACTTCTTCAGCAATGTGCCAGCATTAAATTCTGCCATCTCACTGCGTGCCTGCTACGGCATTTCTCATGGAAGTTTCAATGACTTGTAATAAAACAATCCTGAAAAATAGGCAAACAAAATCATATCTTAAACAGGTGAATTACATACTGCTTTATACATTGATAATGCCATGCTAAAATCAATATAAAAAAGGGGGAAATTTTGTTTAAAAAAACAAACATTAAAAGAATAAAAAAACTGACTTCGGCTGCATGATAACTCTGAAGAAAGATTTGAAATAAATTTGATTTGTTTTTTGTAACTGGCATTATAAGTATGCTTATTATTTAGGACAGGGTGTAGAGATCCCTAGTAATTAAGCCATAATTCTTAACTAGCTGGGACATGTAAGAAAGTGTAACAGCTCCAAAACCAGCAGTTCAAGTGCAGCAAAAATGGAAGTACTTTGCTAAGAAAAATGGAGCTAGTAACAAACACAATATCAAAAACCATGGACAGTTTTAAAAGCTTTCATTAAATACAAAGTGGAAGAAACAAATGTATCAGGAGTACTACTTGAATTCTGTGAAAAACATTGCCCACTTTAAAGTTTCACTGAGAAACAGATATTTAGTAACAGAGAACAAACAAAATATGTCCAGCAGATGTGTGCCATGTGAAGGATCTAATCAATTCCTATTCTATTGAAAAAGCAAACAGCAATGTTTCTCAGCTAACATTTTGTTACTCGGTGTGTTACTCTTAGGTGTTTAGCTGTAGCAAGATTCTACCTTTTGTTCTAATCCACAAACATTTATCCAGAGTCAAAAACATCATCATTAAACATGTGAAAACTGCTGAAGTCTGTCCAATCTAAAAGGTACTTTCACGCAAGCATTCCAACATATGGTGCATCTCCAAATAGAGTCAAAGAGACAACCCAGATTTGAGTCTGTTCTCCTGGCAAAAAAAGTCAACCAGGTTGGTGACAGTAAATGGCCATAAGGAGGCATGCAATGATGATACATTAAAAATGATTAGAGATTTGCTTTTTTAACTAATTACATAATTATTAGCTGTACACAAATCAAACATATTGAAAATGTGGTGGATTCAAGAGATAAGCATTCACTTTAAACTATCATCTCCTTTTATGCAGGCATTCTGCTGTTTAATTCTCCTTTAAAAAAGGGCACATTTTCATAAAAATAGAGAATGATATGGAAATATTACCCCAGAGTTTAAAATGTTTGAACTACTATCAGGATTGGAGTGTTAACCTATAAAGTGCTGAAATGTTCATAAAGTTGCAATCAGCTAGTGACCACAGCATCGGACTTTAAACCACAGTTACAAGTTTAACCATTACAACAGTATGACTAGGAAACATTTTAATTCATTCAAAAGAAATCCAAGGTAAAAAAACATGGAAATTGCATTTAACAGTGTGATCTGTAAATCACTTTGGATAAAAGCATTAGCTAAATGCATGTTTTGCAAATAATGAAGAAATAGGTTTTTCTCTAAGCGCTTTGGAAATTTCCACCATGACCTCTGAGCAAAAAAGCAAAAATGAATGCTGCTGCAATTTAATGACATAAGCCACAAGCGACTACAGAGCAAGCAAAACAAAAAAAAAACAAAAAACATTGGGGTGGGTGGGAAGAAGCACTCAAATTGTGGAAATACTCAAGGAGATATACTAATTGTTGACGTTACTTAAAATAACCTCTCCTCAAACCTGCTAATACATCTGTTTATTATGGAGTAGAGTGACAACAGGTAGTATGCTTGTTAGACATGCAATCAAGAATTTTACTGTACTCTGTACACATGACAATACTGCTACTTAAGATATTATAAATGAGTATGAATGAAGGTCACTTTTATTTTAAATTGGGATTAGTGCTAAAATTAACTAACAACTCAATAACCTAAATGTTTTTCAATCTTCTCTTAAAAGAAGGAAAAAAATAAGGATGTAATTTATTTTAACTTAAACTGCAAGCATTTGTTTAATGGCTCTATTATGGAAACTACACTACTAGCCCAAATCAGAAGATTGTAAAAACTAAAATTCAGTCCAAATGCACTACAAGAAAATAAGGCTTTGTAGTGTCTGGCTCCAATTCAATGATTGCTGTTTAAAAGAAGAGAGCCAAAAATTCAGACAATGCAAGCTGTTTTCTCTTGCTTTGTTTGGACACACAGGAGCAGTACAACAACTTGCCAAAAGTAACCTTGCACCATAGTGAGAAAGGTCTTAGTTTATGCAGTGTGGTCTAAGGTGCTGGACTATAAACCACAAGTTTCACCTTCAGCTTCCTACATGACCTTAAGTGAGTCATTTAACCCATCAGTGCTTCAGCTGCACGAATATGGAAATAACTGCATTATACCTGCAACTGCTCTGAAAGATCAATAAGATAAACTAATAAATGACAAACTTTGCATGCTTACAAATATTTAAAATAGGGCCTATTTATTTCCACTATTACTAATTGACCTTAGCCTACATTTTATCTTTACTTACATTACTACTAAAACCCTTTAGACTGGAAAACTACAAGAAATTCATGCCTTTGTAAACAAAATACGAATATCTACACATATGTCTAACATGGCTATTTGATCTGCAAAATTTACTTAACCCAGACTGTCTAATGATAAAATGTTAAAAAAAAACCAAAAAACTATACATTTTAAAAACTTCCATTTGTGAGGTAGTCAAATCAAGCTAATACAATTAGGGTTAGGGTTGTATACAAGCTATACAATTACAACTATACAATTAAGCTATACAATTAAACAGGTCAGTCACAAGAAACATACCCTATAGTGGTCTAGTTGTTAACTATAGATCACAAAGCAGAGTGTCTGTGTGATCCTGAGTGAGTCACTTACCCTTAAATTATTCACATAGAAACAAACATTTTACACCACACCTTCATATAGTCAACACCACAAAAAAGTACTTTGCAACACCTGTTCACATACACATACAGATAGGTGATGAAATGTTGGGTCACAAAGAGAGAAGCGAGGAGATCAAACTATTAATTGGGGAGGCTACCAGTTTACAACATAATCACTGTAAGCCACTTTGTCTAAAAAATGAAGCACAAACTGAGTATATGTAAAGCACATTAAGAAGGTGTTCAGAAGGACGAGCTATATAAAATTAATTTTGGTTTTAATTAAATCTGAATCACTTGACAAAGAACAGGTAAACTGACACAATATTTCTTTAACATACCAAATTAAAATAGTTGTCAAAAAGAAATATGTAGCATTATATACACCCAAAAATTTAATGTATGGAGAATTGGGGAAACTAAGACAAAATAACCATGACACGGAACCACACTTTGAAAGTAAAACCTGTAACCAGCAGTTTCCACCACTAAGCCACAGACCCAATAAGACATTTGTCACCAGAAAGATTAACTTCACTGTTTAGCTGTTAAACAACATTACTCCTACTCACTCAAAACAAAATTAACAAAAACTGTACTGATACAGGACATCTCTGTAGTAGCTAATATCTGATTTTACATCACTTGGGTGAAGAAAAGATTCCTCCACGGTTTACACTCAGAAATGCTATCTAGCATTCGTTGGAAGAACACTGACCCAAAATAACATGTATTTAAGTACACTGAAATCCATCCACCCCAATACCTGTTTAGAAATGAATTCCTACATAAATCTATCTTTGCATAAGAAGCATTTTTCTCCTCTATGAATTGTACAGCCCATGTAACAAACATTTTAACATTTCACTCTAGCTCCTACTCACTCATCATCCAGTAACTACATGAATTTTCCTTGTGGTACTTCTACTGAATGTAAAGCATTGCCTTACAGTGCCACCCTAAAAATACACAGATCTCTAACACCATTAATCATGTTTAAACAACTATATCTATCTGCAGAGTTTTATTGTAGGTTCAGATGACATATAAATGGGAAATTGAAAGCTTAACACACTTTACAGTAATGTATACTCAACTTGTTTATAATACTATTAAAAAGACAATTCTATTGATTTTAAGAGAAAGTAAAAAAGCATTGCTACTTAAATATTAACATAAAATCTATTTCATGAACATATAAATATATATTTTAAAAACAGAACTTCAGTTGTATTCATTTAGATAGGTGTATAGTTTGGTTCAGATTTTGCAGTATTGCTGAAAGAGAACACAACCAGCCTATGCCAGCCATATAAGCACTTTAATGTGCGCTTCTCAAAAAAAGGGAATCCTAACAGTAGGATCAAAGTTCACATTAGTTAACTACTCTAGCCTATCCTACTAGTTTGATTCGACACACAAGGATTGATAATCACTTCTACTAGGATGAACAATGCAAGCTTTGTTGCTTGTCAACTGTAATATTTGCAGTTGCTTTGGGATAGTTAACAATAGTACAGCTCCAGTAAAGAGTAACTTTGAGACTACCTTCAAATTATGCACAACAAACACAAACTAAACATGTAACTTAAAGAAGCTCCTGAAATGTGGCTTTAGCAAATAATTTAATTACATTGAATTGTTCCAATACATCTGCAATGTGGTTGTTCTGCATTAGTTAACATAGTCTTGTACAGAAGTCAAATGTCAATACTTTAAAAAAAAAAAAATAAAAATAAAAAATAAATCCATCCATTGTCTGTACCCAGGGTCCCATGTGCTAAAGCCTATCTTGCAGCATTCATTAAACTCATTTATGCAAGCATTACTCCAATCACACTATGTTCAGATGTACAGTAATTATCAGATGTCAACCAAAGCAAATCACAAAATGTATGGCACAGCTGTACTGAATCAATAGTTAAGAGTGGACCTATAGCCCTGTGATTTATAGTTTAGCTCTTCAGTGTTTTTTTTTTGTCGCCTCAGGGTGACGACTGCACTTCTTCCAAATTCATAGCATGTAACTGAGCTTTGCAAAAACATTGCTAATGTTTTGTTTTTCCTTTTCATTTAAACGCAAAAGAGCTTCAAAGAAAAATACAACCGCATTGTCTCCTTAAGCATTAGAAGGTTAACCTGTTTAAGACTGATGACAATTTTAATTTCAGAACGATGAGACAGTGCATGCTTTTAACATGGACACTGAAAGTGGCTCACTAATATAACAAGTTTTCTAGTAACAGCTGATTTTGACGTTTAGAAATGTACTGTCCTTCCAAATTGTTTTAAGAACTGCAAGATTAACGCTTCCCCCTTTCGTGTCGTCTGCCAAAATGCACCACATAAGAATAAAAAACAGAATATTCCTATCGACGTGATCTTCGCCTTTCCTGAAAAAAGTAAAAGATCAAAGCGAAGCGGCATGAACGTCGAGGCAAGTCTAAGATCACACGCCACAGCGATTCAGCAGGAAACGAGGATGCGGAGAGCACAACGGGAGGTTTGATCAACAAACCGCCCATTAAACAAGGAAAAGCTGGGGGAGAGCATTGCTGGAGAGGACCCAATAAACGTGTTTTAAATGCAAATCCTGCTGAATAATGTACTGATAAAATAGTCTCACTAGAAAACTACCTTCCAGTATGCTGCGTTCAACGATAAGCTATGGCTCCTTGCTTGCTTAGCTAGGCACGTTTTAGTGGCGCTAACTGTGAAAGGCGCTATATATAAAACCAATCACGTCTCTGAAAACAAAATTTAGGAAAATAAGGGCTACATGTCGCCTTCGTCCTTATTCATTAATATAATAATTCATTTATAATGCGGGTTGAATCGCATGCTCAGAAATAACAAATCAAAGGATTCGCTAGGTAGAACTTCTCCCCCACATGCACGCCAAAAGCCCACAAATGACGGACAATAACTGCGAACGGCGCCAAGAGTGCGCATTTTGATTCTTTTTACCGTAATACTCTTCCCATCGCTTGCAGGACCATTTTGCAGCTCAGTCCGTTTTTTGATGCCGTTGTATTAAGCAAAGTCGGTCTGTCGCCCGAGTAACCACAGTGATCTCCCACCATGGTCTTCAAGATAAAACGAAGTATTCGCTGCTCCCTCGGACTCCCAACCTCTTGCTCAGCTTGGTGTAGCTCAATGTGCTGCAGCCTAGTTTCTCGACTGCACACGCGGGCCGCCGGCACCTCCCACCACCTCGCGTAGACCTATAGGTTAGCCTGGTGGGCATGGCAGCAGCTTGGAAGGTAAGACGGTGGGTGTGGCGAAGGGCGGTACTGCCGGAAAAACTTGAGCGACTCCTTCTTGGTTTCACCTCTCCGAAGCCTCAGCACGGGATTAGGGAAAAAAAAAAGTTACGGCGCGCTACTGAACCCGCTCATTTCCTGTAGGATCGCGCCGTTAGCAACTGACTTTTTGAACTGACGCCATGCCAGGCCTCTGGAAGATCAAGATCTTTGCGATGAGGCGCTGCAAACTGCCAAACACAATGTTGCATTCTGAATATGTGGGATTCGACCTTTCGAAATGTACTCATCAATAATGTCGCATTATCTCTTGCAAAACAAGCTTCTGCCGACATCCCGAGGCTTTGGCGACAATGTGCCGAAGATTAAACGGCGCCTCACCTGAAATCGCGCAGTAACAGGAATATATCTGTCCCCAGAAAAGGTTGCAAGATTTGGCTACAGCGAAAGGCTAGAAGGTTAACTAAAGTTCATAGAAGTGTTCAATATAACCCAAAAAAGAGTGGAGTTGGGTTTCACCCGAACTCGAAGTAATCGTTTCATGTTAACATAAATCTCTAATCTCCACCCGATCTCTGTATACTGTTTTGTCTTCGTATGTACACGCCAATCTTTCTCTAAAACCACCCAGTCAGTCAAGTTTGATTATACAAGAGGTGTCATGAAGGAGCATATGCGCGTAAGAGCTAAGACAACCTCCCCAGCCGGGGATGCCTACAGCTGTATAAAACGCTGCATGTGTAAACTGCAGTTTACATCACATGGATTCGTAAAATTAAGGAGCGGATGTATTGTCAACCGCGCCAATTTTGCTGAACTGCACAAAAATTATAACAGAAAATTCTTAACGGATGGAGATCCATTTTCTTTTAGAAAATAAACTGCGCTTTTCTTCCATATCTCAACAGACATTGGTTTAATTATTCGCCATAATAGGCGACTGGCATAAAAGCAGATGAAAGATGAAAATGTGAAATTGTCAATGTAAGAAATAAAGAAAAATCTAGCAATAAAATACAACAGAATTAACAAAATTCACAAAGAATTTGCACCAATCTGTCCTTCCAGAAAAAAGTAGTTACATTTTTAACAATACTAATTTATAGTTATTACAATATTGATCGATTATGTGCACTACATATCCATGCATATTTTAAACGCGCTTCATCGGGAGGAGGGTCTGAAGGGAGCTGAAGCCAATCCCAGCAATCACAGAGCGCAAGGCAGGTACCCCTGGACACAACGCCAGTCCATCACAGACAAAACACATACACGGGCTACTTTACATCTATCTATTTTATATATATATATATATATATATATATATATATATACACACACACATACACACACACACACACACAAAGTGCACAAATAATGATATCCAACACTCTCATTTTACTGTATACCCATCAGCCAGGATGTTTATAACAAACCAAAAAGAGATACATGAATATTTATCAATTATTTGATAATATACTGCTCAAAAAATCAAAGGAACACTTTGTAATCCAAGTATAGCATCAAGCCAATGAAACGTCTGGGCTATTGATCTGGTCAGTTAAGTAGCAGAGGGAGTTGTTAATCAGTTTCAGCTGCTTTGGTGTTCATGAAATTAACAACAGGTGCACCAGAGGGGCAACAATGAGACGACCCCCAAAACAGGAATGGTTTAACAGGTGAAGGCCACTGACATTTTTCCACTAGTTTTGTATTTGGCTATGGTCAGTGTCACTACTGGTAACATGAGACAGTACCTGAGACCCTACAGAGTTTGGTTGCATAGGTAGTCCAACTTCTCCATGATGGCACATCAATACCTGCCATTGCCAGAAGGTTTGCTGCGTCTCAGAGCACAGTCTCAAGGGCATGGAGGAGATTCCAGGAGACAGGCAGTTACTCTAGGAGAGCTGGACAGGGCCGTAGAAGGTCCTTAACCCATCAGCAGGACTGATCGGTATCTGCTCCTTTGTGCAAGGAGGAACAGGATGAGCACAGCCAGAGTCTACACAATGACCTCCAGCAGGCCGGCCACTGGTGTGAATGTCTCTGACCGATCAATCAGAAACAGACTTCATGAGGGTGGCCTTAGGGCCCGACGTCCTCTAGTGTGCTCACTGCCCAGCACCGTGGTGCTCAAGTGGCATTTGCTATAGAATACCAGAATTGGCAGGTCCACCACTGGCGCCCTGTGCTTTTCACAGATGAGAGCAGGTTCACCCTGAGTACATGTGACAGACGTGAAAGGGCCTGGAGAAGCCATGGAGAATGTTGTGCTGCCTGTAACATCGTTCAGTATGACTGGTTTGGTGCTGGGGCAGTGATAGTCTGGGGAGGCACATCCATGGAGGGACGTACAGACCTCTACAGGCTAGACCATGGCACCTTGACTGCCATTAGGTAACGGGATGAAACCCTTGGACCCATTGTCAGACCCTAGCTGGTGCAGTGGCTCTTGGGTTCCTCCTGGTGCATGACAATACCTGGCCTCATGTGGTGAGAGTATGCAGGCAATTCCTGGAGGATGACGGAATTGATACCACTGACTGGCCCCCACGTTTGTCTGACCTAAATCCAACAGAACACCTCTGGGACATTATGTTTCAGTCCATCCAATGCCGCCAGGTTGCACCTCAGCCTGTTCAGGAACTCAGTGATGCCCTGGTCCAGATCTGGGAGGAGATCCCCCAGGACACCCTCCGTCATCTAATTAGGAGCATGCCCCGACGTTGTCAGGCATGCATACAAGCACGTGGGGGCCTTACAAACTACTGAGTACAATTTGGAGTTGCTAAAATGAAAGTTCAGCAAAATGAACTAGCCGGCCACATAATTTTTTCACTTTGATTTTCGGTGTGTCTTTGAATTCAGCCCTCTGTAGATTGATTATTTTCATTTCCATCAAACAATGTAGCATCTTCTCATTCCTGTTACTCAGTCCATATCAGTACAGGCAGTCCCCAAGTTACGGACATCCGACCTATAACTTACAAACGGGGCCGTGGCTGCGACGCATGCACCTTAGTAACTGAAGCTCCGTCATGTTTGGCCTGGGGACACTGCAAGCGGTGGCTGGACGGGGGTGATTTCACTGCTCGCCCAGTGTAGTGTCCCTTGGGTGGCTCCCGGCAGCAAGCGGTGACCCGTGGTCCATAGTCACCAGGTCCACATCTATCACTTGTGTGCAAGACAGAGGCTTGATGGGATGGTTTGCTGCCCGCCCACCACGCCACCGCAGTTACTGCTCCTGACTGGACGCAGGCTGGATGGAGCGGAGGGGGGCGTTTCGCTGCCCACCCACCACACACGGCTGCCCCGTTCGTTCTCGGTGGGTGGCTGGTGATGCTGCAAATGGTGACCTGGTTATGGCAGAACGGTGGCCATTGAGGGTGAATGGGGCGGCGTGGGGTAGCATTGTAGTGTGCCTCTGGTGGCTGCCTGATGAATGGGGACAGTGGTGGGCGATTCATTACCCACCTTTGGCCGCACCGTGTTCATTCTCGGTGGGCGGACTCTGCAGGCAGCATACTGTTGTGGAGGTGACCGTGTGGTGGGTGGTTGGTGAACGAACTGCCCCTCGCCACCCCCATTCATTCTCAATAGCAAGCCTGCTTGTTCTGTTATGCACATAGCAGGAAGTTGTCTCTTGTCAGTACATCAGATGTGTTGATGACAGGCGCCTTCCTGCTGTGATAGCGTGGACAGTGCTGTGCAGAAGAGCTCATCTTAACCTTTTAATAATAATAATAATAATTCTTTGCATTTATATAGCGCTTTTCTCACTACTCAAAGCACTCAGCAATTGCAGGTTAAGGGCCTTGCTCAAGGGCCCAACAGAACAAAGTCCCTATTGGCATTTTACGGGATTCGAACTGGCAACCTTCCGATTGCCAGTACAGATCCCTAGCCTCAGAGCCACTTTTGTCTTCACCCTTCAAGAATGTCTCAAACACAAATCTGATACAAATGCTGGTGATACAGTAAAGAAGAGAAAAACCATCACCATTGAAAATAAAGTAGAAATAATAAAAAGGTGAAACTCCATCATTCATTGGCAGAGCACTTGGTTACAATCGGTCAACAATAGCATTTATTAAAATAATGGACCTGTTCCGACTTACATACAAATTCAACTTAAGCACAAATCTACAGTCCCTATCTCGTATGTAACCTGGGGACTGCCTGTATAGATATCCAGCAGGACCTTTTTCCCCATTAAGATCGGATGTGTTTTCAAAGTATTACTTTAATTTTTTGGAGTAGTTTATTTATTCAGTTCAATCAGAGACCCCTCATCCTTCAAACAAGAACTTTTCAATGGAGCCAGCCTCAGATCCTATTAATGAATGACATAAATCAAATGAATCAATTGAGTGAGTAATGTTCAAAGGAATCAAATCAAAATGCCAAGTGGTAATCCTGCATTATGTTACAGGTTTAATTAAAACAGCAGTCTGCAAATGACGATACAACAGACCCTACAGTCTTTTTTGAATGTATGTGTAAATGACACAGTCCTGTGGATGTTTAGCCTGTCTTATATTAATCAATTACATGGTTGTAATACCATTCAGAACATTTTAGAGTATGCACATAGCATATTCCTGGTAATTTTTTAAGTCAACTTTTAAATAATAAAATGTATGCAACACTACATATATTACACTTTCAGTAGCAACACATTTGTGTTTTTACTAAACTCAAAATAAGCATTTAACAGTTCCTTTCGGTATCTAGTATGAGAATGCAGGTTTCTATTATATCTTTCCCTTACAATACATTATCCATTTATTATGCACCTAACCCGATAATCACATTTTAAAATGAAAAATAACCAAACACATCTGAGATGTACTTGTAATGTAAATCCAGGGTTTGTACTAGATTTAAAAAGGGAAAACAATAAATAGGTTCAAGCAAAATAAAACCCTAGCTTGACAATAACAGCAGTCTTATGGCATTAGCCAGCTCAAAAGCCATCTAGCTTGTCTGTCCCGGTATTTGGAAGGTAGTGAAGCTCCCTACTGGCTCAGGAATTAGATTGTGTATTTCAAAGCTAATAGTTGAACTGCATCCACAAATAAACCTGCCTGGACTACAAGTGTAAAATTGTGGAATCTTACAGATTTCAGGTATAAAGCATCTTGACAAGATGTTCACTATGGAATTGAAGCAGTAATTATATAACAATTTCTGTGTTCTATTACACATGACTATAATGTGTAATATATCTATTATCTATCTTAGCAATATAACATTTTCTGCATTCTATTACACACGACTATAATGCATGTAAATTTTGTGAGCACATTCATCACTGGTTATAAAAGGTCATATTCTTTAACAATGCACTTTCCTTTACCAAACCTGGTGAGTAATACATACATTTAAAAATGTAACAGAAGTCAAAACCAAAATGATCATAATGCAAAAAGCACACAATATGAACACCATGTCTTGTGTACACTAAAGCAAATGTGCTTGATCAGTCAAATAAGCAACAAATAGTGACCAAATGCTTTTAACTATAAAACAAATAGTTGCCAGTTCAGATTGACTAACAAAGTTAACCTAAAAATTCATATGGCAGTGTCTTAGCTGTAGAAACATGAAACGATCCTGATAATGGGGATAGTGTCTGCTATTGAAAATTGTTCATGCAGACTTAGCATGTCCTCCAAGTATCTTAGATACTTTTAATAGACATTTTTAATTTCCACAAAGATTTCAAAAATGCATTTTAGGCTATTTGGTAACTCTAAATGGGCACTGTGTATATAAGTGTGTCCTGCCATGGGCAGATTTCTGCCTTGTACCCAGTACTGAAGCTATAAGAACCATATTCCCACAAACCCTGAATTGGACAAAGGGGTTAGAAAATGGACACATTTATCAATGAAAGAATGTTAAGTATGCTAAATCCTTTATTTTGACAACAATTGTGAAAATGTATTAGATTTTTGTGTTTATTTCATCGTAAATATCTAAATTAGACACTTACATTTGTAGACACAAATAGCCTATTACAGTACTATGTTTTGAATTCTAAAAAAAGTTACACCATAATGAATGGTAAGTAGCCATGGTTAAGAATTTCCAGTTTTTCCATCCAAAGAGAATGGAAAAAAAGAGACCAAGCCACAAAACTTCTTTATAACCTTCAATTATTCCCAGAGAGACTTCTATTTCTTACTTTGGCAAAACTCAGCAGCTGCTTGCCCTTAATCGACAATCGTTTATACTAGAATTGGAATTTATGGATATCGTTCACTGCATTCAAATATCATTTAAAATCCACATATTTCAAAATCCCAAAGTTTTGCTTAAATCCATAAAAAATTAAAAGGATGTAAAAATGTCAATGAAGCAAATACAGACTAAAATTAAAGGTCTTACTGAAAGCTCCTTTGGTTATTTGAGTGGTTTTTGCTCTCATGTACTCCAATCAACATAGGAAAAAACTGTAACAGTAATCCAAAAAGGATCTGGTAGAAAAACACACAAATTGAAAATACATGACAGCTTACTGCCCATCTGGGAAAAAGTGCAACAAAATGCTCGAACAGAGGAGGAACCATGAGCAATTTTAAGACACCAAGGCCCGTTTGTTCATTCTAACTAATCTCATCTTCATGGACTAACAGCTGCCTTTCATGTAATTCTTGGACAAATGTGTGCTCTCTCTCACTCTGCTTAAAGTGTGTTATTTGCTCTCTTAAGCTTTTTATAAAATATTTCCAGTTTAAGCTAACACATTTTTTATTATGAATCTGCCACTATCAACTACAGCATTTCTATAGTTAATTGTGCTATTTACAAATTTGTAAAAAGGTGTTGGCACCAATTCGGAATGTTTGAAGGTTTGCATATTCTGACTTGTATTTGGCCACATTTCTTTGAAACACAGTCATGTTTATGTGTGCCTTTTGCAGAAAGGTGAAAATATTTGAGCTTTTCAATTTCTTGTACAAAGTGATGAAAACTTGACAGTTTCTATTATATCATGAGATCAAGCAGTCCAAGGGAAGGGCTACCTAGAGTCAAGTGATTCAAATAATTTTCCAAACAAGTCACATTTTTCTCCTAAATTAAGCTCTTAACAAATTATTTATTAAATAACCAACCAAGTCAAGAGACATAGTAAACGTGAAGAAAGTATATGAGATAGGTAAATCTTTCTAGGAGCAGATCTTTTATCAAAATTACTTCAAGGAAAAAGCCTTAAATCATCCAGCAAAACAAAAACACAAAGCACAGATCATTATCTAGGGATATAACTGCAGACCTCTTTCACCTTGACTAAAGTCAATATTAAATCTAATATTGAGGAAAAAACATGAAGATGAGAGCCCAAAATCATGCAAGAACTGCCACAATGGGCTTTAACAGGCCCTGCCTTTTGACAAAACCCCCCGCCTTGACTATCTAAGACAAGGAAAAACTCCCAAAAAAACCCTAGTAGGGAAAAAATGGAAGAAACCTTGGGAAAAGCTGCTCAAGGAAGAGACCCCTTTCCAGATAGGTTGGGCATGCAGTGGGTGTCAATACAATACAGTACAATATATAGAACAAAACACAAGTACAGTAATCCTCAATACAATATAATAGTAAAAAAAATATATTACAAGTACAGAGCAGAATTTAACAGTAGATGATATCATATAATATGATTTGGGATTAAGACTTAAACAATTTAGTATTCTGTAAAAGAAGTATATTTGGTAAATGGAGATAAGACATATTGTACAGACTCCATCAAAGAATATGATTTAAGATTTGGATCTTGTAAGACCCAGGCAAAAATCACTATTTTTCAAATAAAGACCAAAAATTGAAGCCTAAACAAAAATATTATGCTGAAATAAATGTATTTTCTCATTTGGTGAAGCAGATCTTTGTGGTTACTTGTCATTATTCTATTGCACAGCAACCAATGCATTCCTTGCATAACTTCTCGTCAGTTACCAATCACTACAAGCTACTAGCATCCACAAATCTATGTGGGATGAATTTGCAACCTTATGTTTCTTTCCAATAATTGAAGGGAAAAATTAGAGTTTTTGTTGCCTTCATTTATTTTCTAATTGCCTAATCAGGAAAGTGCCCTGGTGTCTAATAAATCAGAAGCAATAACACAAAGAATATGGATGGCATTCTTCAAAATACATAAGGATGACTGTATGAAGGGGAGAAAAAACAGTAAACACCTGCTGCCGCACTGGTGCTGTCCTCAAGTAGTCTACTTTGGCTGTCATAGTGGGTTGATATTTTCCATTTCCACCTTTCAAAATACTATACAATGCACATTCTTTACCACTAGCATATCTTTCACCTTTCTATGGCATGCTCATTTTCTTTACGCTCTAATGATTGCAACAGTGTGAAAATTAATTAAAAGCCTAAATAGTGAAATAAAAGTGGTATGGACTACTTCAGGTAAGCTGGTATGTGTTTTGTATTAAATAAAACATATTTTAAAATATTCCCATTTATCATGGTGCAAGACAGTGGCAATACATTGCATGTGGGTCATATCCATTTGATACCACTGCTACTAATAATTTGTGTTAGTCACCCTTTACACCAGTTACTTCTACTGTATATTCACTGTATCAATGCAGGTAACACAGAAACATTTCTATTCATGTCTTGCTAATCCTTCAACATGTCTCTCTTATTTGTGGGCACTCAAGAGAAAGCATTTTAAGGTCTTTCCACTGGGCACATCTGCTGAAGAATGGATGATTTTATTAGCAAGATGGAAAATTAAAACAAAATGAAAATTTAAGAAGAAAGAATGAAGATTCTCTTTATTTTGTCAGCAAACACAAAGTCACCATTTTGGACTAGGTGTAGGGCCTGAACATGCTTCACATAGCACTGAAGCACTGCACTGGGAGCTTTTAAGCTGGAAGCAACCAAACTTTCTCAGCACTGCAGAATAGTTCAGCAGGATAAAGGTTATTTGGTGTAGCGTTAACTATTTCAGCAGGTTTGTAGACCTAAAGTATGCGAAAGATGACAAAAACATTGCTTTTGCTTGCATCCAAATTATTTCTGACTAACAGACTAATGAAATATTAAAATCTTAATATGGACTAAGGAACAGACAGTGATTGATGATGAGAGGGGGAAAATTGAAGTCAATCAATACTGTATGTTGTACAAATGGTCTGTTTTTTTTTTTTTTTTTTAAATTTACCACCTTAACTAACTCTGAATCCAAAGCATTTTCCAAATCATAGGCACATCTTCCTATTTTTTTAATGACACGAACACTTCAGAACTACCGTGTGAAGCAGTGACAGGGACTGGAACGTCAATGTTGCTTTAAACATTAGGAGGCAATATTGTCTGCAAGTTTTATTCCTTCACATACACCCTTAAGCACCTTTGAGTGAACTTACAAATATCACAGTTGTGCTTAAACCTTAACTGTTTGAGGTGGACAGTCAAAGTTTAACATTTCAAATCTGCATCTGCTTTGTCTGATTGTGAAAAGCCTGGTATGTCACTTAAACCAACAACTGATTTCAAACATTTCATATTAGAAATATATTCTCTCAAATGTACTTGTGGCCATCGGAATTTATATCTGATATTCATGTACATTTCCATGTAAGGTATGCGACAAGAAGACTCAAGAACAATAAAAAATTTGAACGAGTCATTCAGTCCAACACAGCATGCCAATTCTATCCACATAATTCCTCCAACATGTCAACTTGAGATCTGAAGGTCCCTAAATTCCAATTTAACAAGTTTCCAAATGTAACTCGGTGTTCTTGTTTTAAAGCAAAACTCTGGGTCTATTGTAGTAATTATGTTCATAATTTCAAACTCTTCAGTTATATCACCTCTTATTCTCTATTTATTTAAAGTGAAGCATTCAACATCTTCAATCTTTCATAATAATTTATACCTTGCAATCTCTGGATTTTCTCTTTTTTAGTAATTTGGAGAATAAAACAGCATGTAGTAATCAAGGTAAGGCTTCACCAATACATTATAAAACTTAACAGTTTTACCTTTTTAACAATTTTTTCTGCATTCAGCAGGTTGTAATACTGTTTTAAGCAAGATGTTAGTTCACAATACTGATAATAGTTTAATATTAAACTAGCCATCTGAAAATACTTTGTGTCCTTTTTTTAATTTTTTTTGCCTTTTACTGCATTTAAATGTTATTCACATTTCAAAATGCATTGTACTTGTCATTCCAAAAGATGGCACATCAATGGTGCATCACAAACATTTGTTGTAATGCATTGTATTGCTACAAATGTTTGACGTGCCAACTGCTGGAATGACAACTGCAATGTATTTTATTACTACATGCATTACAAAATAGAATCCAATAGACTGTATACTACAAGTTAAATGCTGAGGTCTGCATTGATTATTTAGATTTCAACCCATTTTAGACGGGTACCATAGCCAGTAATATATTTAAGAACAACAGATATTCCTTTGCCTCTGACTGAAAGCATTGTACACATTAATTATATGCTTCCATAAAGAGTTAAAGCCTTGTAGAATAACCTTTGACAGCAATTACACCACAAGTCCCTTAACTCATCTTAAAATTGAAAATAATCCCATTTAGCTTTATAAAATTGCTAAAGTGCCATCAAGATGAATAGGGACTGTTTGTATACAACAATTTTTTGGTCATTCCACAGATGCTAAATTGGACGGAGGTCTAAGGTTTGAGTGAGCCACTCCAGAACATTAACCTTTTTGGTTTTAGGCCTTGTTTCTGTAGGAAGATGAATCACCTTTCCAAGTCCCAGTGCTCTTTCTGATTAGTATCAGATTTTTCTCCAGAATATTTCTGCGTAGCCGTATCTTTATCCCCACTGCATGATGCTGACACCACCATACTTTACTTTAGGGATGGTGGTCTCAGTGTGATGTGCTATGTTAAGTCTGTGTCAAACAAGCAGTAGTGCCTGCTACTTAGGTTCAAAAGGTTTTTGTATACTTAGACCAAGGAAATGGTACACAATTTGGAATAGCAAAGAAACGCCCAGTCTCTGATGTATTTATTATGAAAGCAGGTGAAATGCCTCAAAACCAATATGTGGACTCCAGTCTAGTAATTTTGTAACACAGGAAAGAGTTGGTTACTTCAAAGGTAACTTACGCATTTTAAAGTAACAGGGAATACTTGTACCATTATGTACTTTTTTTCCCCCATTTATTTAGAAAAATGTGTGAACTCTTCACTTCACCATTAGAGTACTTTATTATAATGATTCCTAAAAACACTGGTAAAATGCATCATGGTTCTATGCTGTAGCACAGTTAAATGTGAAATATATAAGGTGCACCCTTTTCATGTCCACTGTATATAAATTATATACGTTTTTTCTTGACAAACATGGTAAATGAATTTGAAAGAAGCCTGCTGTCTTTCATTGGGCAAAAACTTGTCTATGGAATTGATGACAGAATACAGGTAAGCTGCATGGCAAGCATAAAACTCCCCTAAATGTCGCAAAGTTGTGTTCGAAGTAATGCAAAGCTAAATAGAGAACTTTCAATCTTTAAATTTAAATCTGAATATTCAAACAGTAATACACATTGGAATGCATATGAAAGCAGCAGCATGTATTTACTAAACTGGTTTTCTTTAAGAAATTACAAATAGTTTCTCCATCTCTGCTTTCTGCAATTAAAAAAGACAACCTGTAACACCCAAAGCAAACTGAAAACATATAAATCTTTTTAGGAGTATACAAATAATCTAAAACATAAATTAGAATAGCTAAAAACAGTTACTCAAAATATCCATCCCTTAGCATTTATATACATGACTTTTACAGCACCGCCTGACCGTGTCTTATAATGAGTTTTTGTAAAGGACACCCTTGAAAGAATCATCTGCATAACATTAGAGGTGTGAATGAGCTTGTTTCAGCATTCCAGAATAGTCATCTACACCATTTACATCATAGAAACCTGTTAAGAAGTGGAGATCTTATGATGCTGCCTGTCTTAACTTTTCAAAACCATTACACAACTCTGCATGAACATTTATTTTAGGGAATGCTCTTTTAAAATTAAGTTCCGACTCTGAAGGGCCAAGATAGCTGTAGGTCTTCATTCTGTCCTCTTTCTTAATAGGTAGAGCAAATTAATGATGAAAATAGAACACACTTATTGCTTTAATTTCAACTTAAATCACTATGTAGCATTCAGAGTCTTAACTCGTAATAGCTTCTGCTTTCTTTACTTGACTGCTAATGAGCAACATAATCAATTCTGTCCTATTTTAGTTTGTATGTGTTCATCACATAATCTGTTCCTAAAATATTTATAGAGAGAAATGTGATGGACTAATATACTGTATATGGATCTGTCCCACCCACAAAAACTTTGGATAAGTTACTGAAAAAAGAAAAATATTTTTTTTTTTGATGTGGAAGAATAACAGCACTAACAATCCACAAAGTTAAATAATGCTGTTCATTACCAGCAAGAATTGGCTTGTATGCAGAAGCTGGAAGGAGCTAAACCTGCAACTACCTTCCAGGAACTCCACTTGAGACCAATACCTTAAGGCAAGTTTTTGTTGAATACCACAATAAGAAATTAATTTAATCATGTATGTTGCAAGCACATGGCAAATGTATCAGAAAATATTTAAAAAGTAAACCGCAGAGACAAAACTCTCACATTCACACAATGGCTAACACAGCTGCCTTGTATGGTTGAACCCTGTAACCAGTACTTTCCTGTGGGTTTTGCTTCCCTGTCAGTACGGGGTTTCCTCCAGTTTCCCTAAAACAACTTGAACTCAGCACTGTGAAAAATTCACCCCAATTATTAAGTTATTCTGTATTTTGACCTATTTTTCCATAAAGCCTTTCTTTCTATAGTTTTTATAGAACAACATACAGTGCATCCGGAAAGTATTCACAGCGCATCACTTTTTGCATCGACAAAGTATTGAGCAAAGGCTGTGCATACTTATGTACATGTGATTTCTCAGGTTTTTTATTTTTAATAAATTTGCAAAAACCTCAAGTAAACTTTTTTCACATTGTCATTATGGAATAAGGCTGTAACATAGCAAAATGTGGAAAAAGTGATGCGCTGTGAACACTTTCCAGATGCACTGTACATAATAACATTGTCAAACCCATCATATCCAATTGTGGGTCATGGGGGATTGGAGCCTCACCCAGCAGACTTGGGTACAAGGCAGCAACCAATCCAGGACCCAGTCCCCGTCCATAACAGAACCGGCTCAAACACACAAAAAGCCAGTTTGGAATTACCAGTCAACTTAACACACATTCCTCTATGACTTGGAGGAAAAAAAGACAGCCATAGAGAAGACTTGCACAGGATAGGTTGTTGTTATATATTATTTTATTTCAAGATTACTCTTATTAACATAGTCCCAAGCTTCTCTCAACATTGTGTCACTGCTGCATTATTTGCTTTTACTTAGATTTGCAGTATTCATGATGTTATTTTACCGTACATTTTGCCTGTTTGATACTACATTGCCCTGTTTGTATAACTTGCACCAGCAAAAAGCACTTAAGAAAGCAAGGATTTATTGATTGAATGATGAACGGAAAACAATAATAAATTTGTACCCCTAAATCTGGACAAATTTTGTCAAACTAGATATACAAGTACTTGCACTATATTGAAATCATTCTTTACACTGTATAATCCTCCAAAGTGGAAAACAAAAGACAGAAGTAACAACAAAAAAAAAATCTATACCATTAAAATCTAAGAAAAAAGTGTCAGGATTCTCTGCTTCAGCAGGCTGAGCTCAGCATAGCACAGCAGCACCTCATGCTTGCAGCCAACACTGCAGGCCCAAACTGCGCTGATCCTAACCAAGCTGGAGAGTTAAGGATTAGGTTTCACTCTCAGTGATATCATACACCTTGATGCAGCTTCCAGACATGGCTACATAAGTGATGAATTGTAACTGTCAGTTTCACTAACACTCTATGTTCCCACAGAGACTTGCACATCAGATTTTCAGCAGTTGTGATTTCATCTGTACGAATGAGAAACTGATTTCTTCCATTTTCTTGGTTACTATTGTCTGTATTCACCATATTGAAGACTGTTTGCATCAATCATCAATAATATAAGGTTAGAGAATGGGAATTGATCAATCATGATGGTATTTGTACTGCCTGGTTCTTTAAACAAACCACAGACAGACAGACAGACAGACAGATATTCTCCCTTGCATTTCAGGCTTATCTATGACGCAAAGCATTGTCAGCATTACCCCTGTAAAGCTAGCGTGTAATCTATGTCCCAATTTAGAACTGGCTGCTTAATAGACAGGGGACATCAAATGTTTAAAGTTTCTTAGATGCAATCATTTCACAAAATATGTATTATGCAGCTTCCTGTGGAACTTCATTTACCTAAGCCTTTTATATTTGTATATCTTTTACCTTTCGATTACTGTAAAAATCATAAGGCGAGTTGTTCTGGCAAAATCCAGTATTCCTCCACTTAAACAGGAAATGTATAGGATAGCTATTATAGTGGAATATTTACTGGTATTGCAATATCAGGCAAGTTAGGCTGTCATGTAAGAACTTACTTTAATGTTTAAATGTATCTTTCATTTAAAATGTGATTTTACATGCAGATTGTACTCAAAATATAGCCTGCTCCGTCAAAGCTTCTCTAACAGAAGCATGGTCACTCCCTATTTAGGGGTGTTCAGCTGCAAAGTATGATTTTCCAACCAATTAACCTTAAGAGACACCAAGGCATGACAGCTTCCCCGTGACCTTTTATTTTCATGGTCACACTAAATGCGATGTGAGTAGATAAAGGGTCAAGTCTGGTAACTGCAGCTGTGTTCACTCACAATGTGTCACTCAAGCCTTCAAGCATTCAGCTACCACATACACAAGCTTCAGGGGGACTTGGTGAAAACTGCTCTTCAAACTGGAGAAAGCAGAAGCTGATGGTTTACCACCTAAAAAAACCAGCATAACAGGTGTTAAGTGGTGGCAGCAGCACTAGCACTGGAGAACATGAATTCTGGGAAAAGAATTCAAAGACTTCCACACTAGCAGAAAGCATCCAACATGACCAAGTCGTAAAACATAATGAACAGCTCCAGAAGTGGAATTTAAAACCACCAGAAGGCCAGTTTAACCTTCAACATGATGCTTCCATATGGTCTTTATCTGAAGAGCAAGTGTTGGATAAGTGAGATAGGCACCGAGTAGATGTATACAAAGATAGAAAGTGCAAAGTTTAATGAAAGTGTCTATTCAAGTTCTTGTTTTTGAACATTCATTGGGCTTCTAAAGATTAACATGAACTTAATTTTTAATCTCATATTGAAGTTTTTGGAAAATTATTCAAGAGAGCCTAATAGTTCAGAATTAAGAATACATGATATGGATTTGTAATGAGATTGGTCCAATAATGCCAGGTCAGAGGTCTGTAAGAAATGAGCAAGACAATAAACTCCTACAAGATGTTTTATTTGAAGCCTTTCGAGACTATAGGGAGCCAGAAAATGGAAAAAAAAAGAAAGAATCAATGTACAATCATAATGTGATGTCATCAAAACTGGCACTTGCACATAGGATGGGCATGGATAATAATGTACCCACATTGAGAACATTAAGCTACAGACCAAGCAATTGCAAGGCAGGGTGTAGAGACAAAGGTGCAAAACAATGTGCGAAGGGCATTCAGCAGCATGAAATAGGATAGGTACAGCTCTGTCCTTAATGGTTTTTTACTCAGAGCTGTTGCTGCTACACAATGATCAAATATTTGTGTCTTGGGCAACGCTTATATATAAAGATGATAACTTATCTATGCCATCCCAGTGCAAACTTTAGGTCCAGAGGAAGGCGATGAACTACTTCTTACTGCCTGAAATTGTGATCTAGTACTGTGAAACTAAATGGAACATAGAAAAGAGTTAGGGGAACCATTATCTTTATAGGCAACAGAATTAAGACCAAGATGTCAAGAATTACAAGAGGCTCCAGAGTTGCACAACTGAAAAGCAATTGGGCAACTCATCAAACAGGAATTAGTAAAACAAAGGAGTAATTATGAGAGATGTAAAAAATATATAAATAAATAAATAAAACACACACATACAGACCTTTCTGCTTCCTGTATAGGAAAAACAAACCCTTAAACTAAGAATTTCTGAATTTCAACAAAAAAACTAATTGGTTTTTTGATTCATAGTCAATATTACTGTTAATTGACTGCAAATGACTCGGAGCACACAGACAAGTAAGAGGCCATCTATCTATTACATTTTTTTGTTTATTTATTTTTTTTAAGAGTATTGGGTTGAAAATAAATGTTTCTTTATCAGGTTTGGACTATAATAGATTATTATTATAAAGTTTATATTTATTATATTTGGATTATTTCCAGCGCCGCATCCGAGTGGCAGCCTTTCCAGCAGCTCCGTATACGACTTTATCTTTTTACCTTTTTATCTCTATTTCACTGATCACTTCTACCACTTTCTTTTATGTGGAATTGCTCCCTGGACACTTTTTACACATTTTTACTATTTTACTATTTGACATGGATTTTTACACTCCGAGAATCGCCTATTCAAGTAGTCAGCTTAAAGCACTGAGAAGAAATGCTTATGCCAGTGTGGTTCCTTATTTACCTGACGAGGTAAGAAGACGATATCGGGGCAGCGAGCCGGCGCAAAGATAAAAAATAAGATTAAATCGAGACAACTTGAGAGAAAATGGTGTTATAAACCGTCGGTGCCTTCTGTGATCCTGGGAAATGTAAACTCACTACCAAATAAGATCGACGAACTGGCTGTGCTGGTGAAAAATGTCAGAACCTACAGAGAATGCAGCTTGTTGTGTTTTAGTGAAACGTGGCTAACGTCTATCATCCCAGACGCTAACGTGGAGCTACCCGGGTTTAGCACAGTTAGAGCGGACAGAGACGCAAGTACCTGTGGAAAGAAGAAAGGAGGAGGACTCGCTCTCTATGTCAATACAAAGTGGTGCAACTCAGGACATGTAAACGTTAAAATCTCCACTTGCTGCAGGGACATCGAACTGTTGGCCGTAAGTCTGCGTCCCTATTACTTGCCCAGAGAGTTTGGACACGTGTTGTGAATTTCCCCTTGGGATTAATAAAGTATCTATCTATCTATCTATCTAATAATTAAATCTAGGAGTCAGGAGTGCATTGATAAAGCCAGAAATACTCGGGTAAATGAAAACATCAAAGTAACTCCTGGGGTAGACGTGTAATCAGCTGGAATTCAAGGCACAGTGTACAATAAAAACACATTAAAGACCTAAAATCTCTAGAGCATTATGAACTTTGTCAAACCATTCTGTTATATATTAAAATATTAAACTTTAGATAATCATCCTCACAATGAGCCTATGTTTTTTGGGTCCTGCAGTTGGCACATTTTCCCATATTTGTATGGCTTTTTGCTTCAGGTATTCCAGTTTTCCATCCATACCAACCCCCATAAAAAATGCTGGTTAAACAAAATGACAATGTTAAATTGTGTGAGTGTGCTTTTGAGTGACCATGCATTGGACTGGCAACTTATAAAGAGCCAGGGCTTCCAGGATTGCCTTTAACTTCTTGTGAATTGGTTTAAGAAGGCACTTTGTTATGTTTATACAGTATATTTCAAAATGTAGAGAGCTAAAATAAAATTATAAAAATTTTCTTCATAAGTTCAACAGTTCCTTGAGAAATTTGCAGGCAATCATCCAGTAAAAAATTTTTGAAAGTACTTATTAATTAAAGAAACATAACACTATTCCAGTGATTCGATGACATATTCTTCATAGCCACCACGCTCAAGAATGATAAAAAGCAGACAGTGGTCTCACAACAGTTTAAAATGAATTGCACATAAAAAGAGGAAAGGAATGTATTTCCCACTCAATAGGCTCAAAGACATTTGTGCGAGTTGGGCAGCAATGTGGCAGAGTGATTAACATTATAGTCTTAAAGCACAAGGTGATTGGGTATGAATCTCAATCCAGTCTCTCTCTATCTGTGTAAAGTTTTCTCATATGTATTTCCTCGTAAAGGTTTTCTGTCACATCCCCACAACACATCAGTTACTTGGAACATTAGATTATCATCTTGCTCAAACATTTGCTCCAGTTAGCATAAAGTCACATCCATTGAAGTAAAATATCTAAAAGGGAACATGTCCATTTAAAGCAATTTTAAGCCCTGTGGACTAAAAGCCATAGTGCTTGACTCGCATTAAAATGAGTGGGAGCAAAAGTCTCATTCTAGTTTTACTCAGGTTTTGCTTTCTAAATTTCCCTGATTAATTCTGGTCTTTAACAATTTATTTATTGAAGAGGAAACAAAAGACTGCCAACAGGAAGCATAGCCTTGATATAAATGTTTATTTGTATTCCTTGTTATTAAATTCTGGGCCTCACAGATGTGAAGAATTTTACTTGATCTGGTGGATTCCAAAATTCTGCAACAGACAGGCTGGAACAGATGCTAATTTACTTCCCGCAGGAGACAAGGTATATGCTGGCACACAAACAAACGAATTAAGGCGGCTGGCTCTAACAACAGGCGGCTGAATCCACTCACTTCTTGTTTTGGAAGCTCATAGTCTGGCTTTTCTTATCTACAAGACCATAAGCAGTAGATGCAAACATTTCACTTGTTTGCTTCACTGTGTGGTTGAGAGAAGGAGTAAGTGGTGGAGGGGGAGGGAAAAATGGAACCCTCTAGGAACACAAATTAAGACACGAATACACACGCCACTCCACCTCTTTAATTTGCAGAAAATAATCACAAGTTATTTTTTTGCAGCGCTGTGGCTATAGGAAACAGTCCAAAACCAGTTAGCCCAGGTTTTTTTTTTTTTTTAAAAAGCATTTACAATAACATGTAATGAAAATTAAACCAAACTACTAACAAGAAACTGCATCAGGCTATATATGCAACATCAACTTTCTAATGCCATGATATTCAGTTCCAAAAGCATAATGTAGCATAGGAATCATAAATAAGGAAGGGTGGGTGGAGGTGGAAACTAATCACAAACTCCAGAAATCTGTAGTCACATTATCCCAGTGAGGAAAGAAATCTGGTCTATTCACATAGACACAAATAAAAAGTGTTAAACACATCAACAGGACAGAGCTGGTAAATTTGCCTGCATTGGAAAGACTGGATGGCATAATAGGAAACCACACAAAGACATTACTTCATTGTTACATTCTGCAATTTTAAAATATTTATGCAGCATTTAAATTTTAGCATAGACGACCAAACGCTTAAATGAGACAGCAGCTCCATCTAGAGATTGCAGAACCCCAAAATGAACTGGCACATATGCTCAAAATTACCAACGAGATACACCAACTAAAAGTAAAATCAACAAGACATGTAACAAAGGAAAAAAGAAAATTAGAAAACAACAAAGCAAAACATGGTCAGGCAAACCTTCATCAGGTATTTTCTCTTATAGATCTGCTAGGATAGTTTTCCCATACCAAATAAAAAATGTGCAGTATTATTTCTTTGATTTATCAGATAACTGTATTAAATGCAGCTTACAAAGGCAAGCCATGATACATTCAGTGTATGTGATTAGAAATACACAGTTTACAAAAGACAGAACAGCATAGTATAGTGCAATAGACAAGTCTAGACAAACTAAAACTTGATATCAAAACTTCCCGATGGTTGAATTGGGTCAGTAAGCGATCAATCCTTCATTCTTTATTGAGAGGAAAAAAAAACATGACACAGACACACACACTGCCTACCTTGTCACAGGGAGTCAAAAATCAGAGTTTACAGTGTGGCACGCAAAACAATCCTGTCCTAGCTGGTCCTATTCTCAACAAAAAAGTTCTTATGTTGTGCCTATTAATCAGTAATGCAATGCTACTCCTATTTCTGCAACAGAGAATGGTCAAGAACACTTCAGACTGTTCCCTACAAAACCCAAGGCCAGGCCATAACTAATGAATGTCAATTAGCAAAGGCTAAAGTCAATCCAGTGCTTGCTGAAGTCACCTTTTGGCTTAAACCTTTGAAGTCAAGGATATACAAGACCAATATACAAGACCAGCTATGGAGGCGGCCAGCAACTGGCACATGCAGTGCCTACCAAGATAACCTTCTAAATGTACTGGGCAAAAGTGTGAAAGACTGGACTTCAGAAACATAAAAACACACACAGCACTGAACAACTGTGTGATAAAAAATGTTTTTAACTTTCAGACAGTTTGACCACTAGAGTAAATACTTAACAATTAGTAGTAAAAAACTTTTTTTAAATACTTCCCTGTAAAACAAACTCTTGAATATCCATTTTCCTGCAGAAGATCCTTCAGGTCGTGGACTGACACTTATTATTACTGTCCAAGGATTGCCCTGCTATTATTTGTTCCTGACAGCCTGCTCTCCCATCTTAACCAGTAGGACCCCTGTAATCCACTACTGGACCCTTGTGTTACAGATGGTTTCATGTATGATGTTTATACCATTGAGTTATGCAACTGAGAATTTTAAGGGATCCTGTTACACATACAAGATTTCGCCTCACAATTATTCAACTCTTCTTAAAAATATTTTAAAACTGAAACTTTCACTCCATAGTGAAATCTGAACCTCTCACTGGAGTTCTAAGTTCAGCCAATTAGCATAGCACCACATCACACCATCTATAAATTATGATTAATCTGGTGTTCTGCATCAGCCTTGCCCTGTTGCCAGCAGCAGGAAGTTTGGAAGGGCCTGCAGGCATACACTATGAACTATCTTCTTTAAACCAGGTGTAGTGACTTGAAAGGGAACTGGACAGAAGGGTAAAAAAATCAAGTAAACATAACTCATACTTCAGTTCCATGAGTCACTTAAAAAAGGCAGGTTTCACCTGTCTGTGTGTATAGAGGCCAAAGAGAAACATTTACTTATTTAGCCTAAAGACATTAGGATTAAAGATTGTTAAAAGCCCTTCAGACACCAGGGAGTTATCAGCAAAGTTTCAACACATTGAATCCTTGGTAAAATAAAGCATATTTAATGGTGCATTCATTGCAAATGTACATGTGCACCTGCCTTTCATTACACCACAGATGGGGTTACAGCTCCATTATAAGAAACTAGCCATGTGCGCCCAACTACGTTGCATGTGTTAAAGTTGTGTGTGAAGGGCTCCCTGTTTAAATGCGGCTGCCAGTCGTGAACTGGGCCCTTCGTCGCACAGCAGTATGATTTTTTTTATAAGGGAAACAAAATTACAAAAGAAAACCCTTGGACATTGATTCGATAGGAACGGCCTACTCGGAATCACTGTCCGAACAGTAATTATGTGGTGGTGTAGGAGCATTTCTGCTTCTGTCCGTTCACAGTCCGTCTCGTTTTCACGACGCTATCGTTTCCTCTCACAATGTCTTCTCAACCTTTCTCCAATCTTGCAGGTTGCTTTGTGGCAATCCAAAGAGTAAGGCAATATACACGGAGCAATGGTTATAAAAGACACATAGGTATCCAGGCTCTTTAAAGCATAAATAAGGATCACTTCACTGACATGTGAGCAAGGCACGGTACAACTGTGAGACGCGCAGCACTTGCCGGCTACAACGTAACAATAATAATTTCCGGAACGTGCTATTACGTTGTCATTCATTTTACCCACTGTCTTTCTTTCATTCATATGTTACGTAGGTACGCACCTTTTATCTTCGGCAATCTCATTCTCTAACCAGGCCTCAGGAGCTAACCAGCTTAACACTGTCCACCACCCCTTTCGTTATTCCAGCACATTTTTGACATCTGTGAGTAACAACAATGTACTAAACTTGAAGGTGGTCTACGCATGCGTGGAATTCACGGACAAAGATCAAGATCTAAATGAAGATCTCTTTAGTTAATTTAAAGCACAACAATTTGTTTAGTTTGAATGTCTGTGTTTTGAGGTGTGACTGGAGTACTACAGTCTTCAGTAGTATAAGCCTGGAGGAGATTCTTAATGCAATGCCTATGTTTTAGCTGTCTCTCTACTGCCATCTAGTGCTTCTTCTTTTAATTCATTCGCGGACAAACAAAGATCAAGATCCAAATGAAGATTATATATAGAGTTTAGTGGAACACAGTACAAGAACATTCAGATTCTTCACCTCAGCCTCAAGTAAGCCATTTGTTTTAGATCTCTGCAACAACCATTTGTGTAAAGAATTGCTTTGTGATTTACATTTTGAATGTACTTTCATGTCTAGTTTAAGTCCAGGTGCAGCAATATCATACCTGCTTAACCACTAGAGTATGTTCAAATACAGGTTCAGATGTTCTGCTTTCAAATCCTACTAACTGCCTCATTTTCGTGTTACGGAGACAACTTCACTAATCATAGCAAAGAGATCTAGCTGATCATTTTGTTTGTGTCTGCCTTATGCCATGTCCATTGCTAAGCTGAGAGGATGGGGTAAAGTTTATATATTTAAAAAAAAAAACCAGAAACACAAGTGGCAGTCCCAGTTTAAAATAAAAGTAAAACAATGGAAGGTGAATTTGTAATCCGATAGTTAAACACAACCGCCTGCAAGTGAAAACCTCTTGGTCAAAAATTAAGCACACGTGGCGATCTCCTCCAGAGGTTGTGCACTTAAACTGAGTAGACTAAACAGTAATCGGAAAATGGACTCGCACGGCCATTGCAGCTAGACAAAGCCAACTGACCTGAAAATCATGAAACAGGAATATTAAAGGCATTGCAGCAAACCGGAAATTGAAGATAAGCGAATTGCAGCTAACTAAATGCAGTTAGCAATGGAGTGTATAGCGAAAAAAATGGGCCCAAAACCTGGTAGGCGGAGATTGCAGCTAATCGAATTGCAGGTAAGTGGAGTTGACTGTATTGAGAACACAAACAGATAATGAACTCCAAACTAAATTTAAGTTCCAGTTGTTCTCTGCCTGTAGAGGGCACATTGATAGCTTAGGCTTTTCCTCCCAACAGTACAATTGGCTGCAACTGCCATAAATACATAGTTAACTACTTATTGGTGGGAAAAACATGCACTTTAGAGGACAGAATAAGAGCCGGACAGCAATTAGGCGATCTTAAAAATTTAACTGACTCAGTTTGTTTAGACAATTCAGCACACATAATTGGAATTCTTACATTCTATACTACAGTATTGTCAAACTATGTTAACCAAGCAGTGAAAGTATGATGCCTCCCAGGACAAAAAGTACCAGCTATTGAGGCTAAATTGGACTTTCTGGTCAAAAGTATATAACTTATTACTACATGTCAGTACTAACAATAACACATTGAATTAAGGATTAAAGAAAAAGTCAGAACTTAAATGTGTCTAGTCCCTCATCAAGATTATATAGAGGGATGAGGTCTATGACAGATTATGTTCCTGCCACTTCTGGCTAGAGGCTTGAAGTGCAAACAAAACAGTAGTATTTGTTAATAATTGGCATGCTTTTTGGGAAGATTTTTCAACAGAGACGGGCTTCATCATAGCTAAAGGAGATTTTTTTATTTTGTTGCAAAATATGGTAGCAAAACTATCTGGCATAGGTGGAGAGCAACACAGCTAAAAGCAGTCAGTCAGTCATTATCCAACCTGCTATATCCTAATACAGGGGTCAGTCACATGGGTCTACTGGAGCCAATCGCAGCCAACACATGGTGCAAGGCAGGAACAAATCTGAGGGGCAGGGCGCCAGCCCAACGCAGACAGCTAAAGTGTTAAGTACAAAAAAAAAAAACAAACAACTTTTTTTATGGCTTGCTGTGTCTACAATTCTAAATTAGTAGATGACTAAAGAAATAATTATTGTGTACTGTTGAAAACAGTTGCTAATCTAACAAATGGGAATTCTGAACTGAAATGAAAAATACCTTTAAACATTAGCAGAGAAATAAGAACATCTTTCAGTGTTCTCTCTAAAACTAAATATTGCATTGACAAACCCTGTCTCTTCTTGCACACGGCACTTCAATAATATGTCCACAGAAGGTGCTGAATTTTTTTCCTCTCCTCCAGTGTCAACTGGCCAGAATGTAATGTTAATGGACAATTACTGTTTGGTTCAATTTATGCTAACCAGTTTGTAGTATTAGGGTGTTGTATTGTGTTATCCATTATGGATGCAATGAGAAGTCAAGCAAAATGACACCTTTTATTGACTAACTAAAATGACTGCAGCTCAGGCCACTTCTTCAGGCAAGATGTAATCATGTAATTATATGAAATATTGGCATATTTAGTTAGCCAATAAAAGGTGTCATTTCACTTGACTTCTCATTTCTAATCAGTTTGGAAATGTTTTGTTTTACTGTGTGTTTAAAAAAAAAAGACGTGTCTCTAGGTATATACATTATGAAATTATTCATCATTTGTTGTTTGTAATTGCATTTTTTTTTTATAGCACACTGAGCCTGTTCTCAATGAAGAGTGCCATACAGAAGATAAACTGAAGTGAATAAAATGAATTACTAGTTAATTTTTCTTTTAAACTTAGGAAAACATCTAATGCTACCGAGACCAGTAGTTTCCAAAGTACATGGTTGTATGCATCAATCTCTGAGTCAAAATATTAAAACAGAGTTGTTTTCATTTGTCAGCACAATATTGCATTAGTCAGAATTGATAACTCCTAGCTCCAGAGTGCTGGCTTTGAGTCCCATGCTTTTGTGCACACTTTATGGATGGTTTATGCATTGTACAGGCGACTGTCCACAAGTTTTTCTTTTGAGTATTTCTATATAAATCCCAAAGATTTGTGTGGCTGGGTAACTGGCAAATTTGAATTGTTCCTACATAAGTGAGCGTGGGTCTATGTGGGAACATGTCCCATGATGGACTGGCACTACTCACATTATTGTTTCCAATTTTGTGTCCAAAGCTGCTAGAGTAGGAAACAACCCATGATTTTGAACTAGATAAGCAGATTAAAAAAACAGTGCCTTAAGTACTGTATATACAACGACTGAGTAGGCCAAATTATTTGACCCTAAAGTAATAGAACTGCTTAACGTAACATGTGTATTATACTATAGAGAACAGAAAGCAGTTTACATATACAAAAGGAGAAGGAAGGAATGAAGGAAAGAAAGAAGTTAATCAGAGAAAGTTTAGTAAGATTAATGCAGAGGTTAAATTCCCAGTCAGCCAGACATTATCCAGCAGCAACAGGACATGACATCACTCTGTCACAAAGCTGACTCAAACACAGCTAGCTATACTCCCATCAGATTAACTTCTAGCATCTAATTGAGTTGACGGTATGGGCTGCCTTAGGCATGTGGGAAGAAACTGGAGCTATCAGAGGAGATGTGAGAAAACGGAAAGAACAAGTTAACTCCATATGGAAGACACCCCAGAGGAGAATCTAACCAAGGCTCACAAGCTACATCATCAGGCTTCTATCAATTCCCCACTACACCTTCAAAATGAAGCATCTGAGTCAGTGAAATAAAATAAAACAAGCAGAAAAAACAAAATATATGAAAAAAACATATTTACCATACTTTGTGTGTAAACCATTAAGCCTACTGCTTTTAGTCAGGCCTGGATAACTGTGCAACTAACTTTAAAAATAAAAGACTAAGGTGACAGATTTACTGGAATAAAACCTGCAAAAATGATGCAAGAACAAATAAAAAAAAAAAAAAAAAGGATGCTTACCAAACGGCTATTTTTAGCTACGCTTATACACCTAGTCTAAAATAAAAACAGCAGCTCACCTCATGACTTAAAACACACCATACTGACAAGATCCTTATAGGCACATGCCGCCAATGGATTAGTTGTGCAGCTACAACACTGTGAAGACAGCGCAAGAGATTTTATGGGAGAAGACTTTCCTATTGCCAGCCTAGTGAAACTTACTTAAAATTTACATCAAATCTAAATCGGTTCAGGATGGAGGAGAGAAGTGGCCTATCCTGGCAACATCCAGAACAAGTAGGAAACCAGTTACAAACACTTACTGATACAAATCACTTGCATCTATATCATTTTGTATATGAGAGGAACCCCATGCACACACAGGGGGAACCTGCAAACTTTACAAGGACGATGACTAAGTGCAGAATTCAAACCTAGGGTACCTTATCAGTGAGAGAGAGCAGTGCTAGGCAGTGTGCCAATATGCCTCTTCTAGTAAGACCCAATTAATAAATACCATAAAGGACAAAGTTTGGATTAAGAAGTACTTGACAGCAGATGAGAAGGAAGAAAAACCAAGAGGGTCATTAAGAGCAGTGCAAAAAAAGAAAAAAAAAGTCAACATGTAGCAATGAGCTGTGAACAGATAGATGACAGAAGACTATCAAGATGTGGCTTGAATGCAGAATTCTACCTAAGACTTCATCTAAATTCATTGTGACAAGGATATACAAACCTAAATGTCCTAATTTCTGAAATGACATAATGAAACTGGCATTTCGAGTTTAATAACAGCAATAAAACGAAAAAGCTGATTAGTTAAAAATTGCCTAACGCAAAAAAAGAACAGAAAGTTAAGGCAAAACATGAATGACCCAAAGGACGGAAGTGCCAGCACATAAATGAACTCAATAATTGTGAATGACTTGATTAATTCAGACAGGCATACTATAGACACCACCTGAAGCTTGCATATTATATATAAAAACAGACTGATTTGGCCAACATATGTTACAGTATGAAAGTGTATAATTCTTTGCATTTATTTGTTCAGGGTCACATAGTGGACCAGAGACAGGGAATGAACTAGTAGTCATATATGGTCCATCACGCCACCCACTATGCCTCAGTGCCTAAAATTATGCAAAATCAAAATTAAATTACTTAGAAAGCCAGTGCAATGAAGGTTACCCTCCTCTATAAAAGTCTACAAATCTTCAAAAAACCTTATATATATATAACCCGCTGTTATATTGTCCAAATACAATGGGTTTGCAGTTTCCAATCAGCATGTCTGGAACATTTACAGCATTGTATCTTCATGTTCAGTTTCTGTCATGCATATATAAGTCAATAAGCCAGAAGCTGTTTCTAAGCAGTGTGGGGAGTATGCAACAGCAGCATGCCGTACCAAATATACCACAGGGAAGCCAAGCAGTAACACCACTTGGGAGCATATGCAAGTGATCAAGGTAACAAAGAGCAAATCAGCAAAACACCTAAGTAAGAAGCACCATGCATCTGTATTCTACGTAAGCAAGTAAAGATAGTAGACTGCTTTTGGTGTCTCTCCACTTTAGCAGCTGCTGAGACATCACCAAGTGTGTAATCTCTTATGAAAAATTACACAGGACTGCCTAACTGATCCAAGCAGCTCATACTCTCCACAGGCAAACAGGCACATGCTTCACTACAGTTTATGAGCTAATTCTAGATCACTCCTACTGTAGCTGCCTTACTCTAGAGCAGGGGAAAGCAACGTCAGTCTGGAGGGCTGCAGGTTTTTGTTCCATCCCAATTTCCTAATTAGAAGTATTGTTGTTAAAGCACATATTGCTCCAGCAATATTTTAATGTTTCTGTTTAGTTGTCTAGCTGGTTAGGACTTCCCATCCTTAATTGCTCATTTCAGTCTTAAACAGTTGAATTCACTGTTTTTAATTGCTCCTTAATAGGCAATAATATACAATTGACAAAGGAACCAGCAGTTCTCCATTCATCGTGTTTCCATTTACACCTGTGTGTATTCATCAATACCTACCTGTTTTAATTAAACCAATCATAAGAAAAATTGAGAAAAAAAGTAAAAATACAGATATTCATTCCCCTAAAAAGTTTCTAATGCTCTTCTCTAATAACTTTGACTTGAATATGTGAAAAAAGGACAGAGAGAGGTGGTGCGAAGCTGAAATCCAACATGGAAAAAGAGATGGTGCCAACCAGACCTCTCCTTTCTTTCTGTTATTTAAAGTTTTGTTCAAAAACAAAGGCTTTTTACTAGGGATTTACAGAATTCAAAACAGTAGAGTTTCAGGACAATGACCCTGCCTCTAGCCTAAAACCATAAATAAGGAAAAGGAAGATGGGTAAGTTAGGTATAGGTGCAGCCTAGTGGCACTGCAGATTACTTGGGTTCAAAACTTGTATCCAGGTGTCACTTGTACTGAGTTTTCACATTCTCTCTATGGCTGTATGGATTTCCCTTAAAACATCCCTAAACACAGGAGCTGGTATCTTCCTTAAAGCCGGTGCTACCAGAATAGGTGCTATCCTAGATTACCCCCAAAATGGGATTAAAACGGGTTTGAGAAGTTTTTTTATGTATGCATTAATTTTACACTTGCTGTAAGAGGTGCTAAAATGATGTATCCATGTAAGAGGTGTTAAAAGTAATCAATGTTGACATCAGAATTAACATTTGCAGTGCACCATAAATAAAATGCATTACTAGAAATGTTTGAGATGTGCCATCTGTTGGAATGATGAATGTAACACATACAGTATGTCTAGGATATGTCATTTGGTATGGGATGCATAAAAGCAGTGCTAATGTTTATGATGCACCATGTGTTGAAATGACAGAGACATAGCAACAAGATGGACACACAGACGCACATCCTTTTATTAAGGTGGATTTGTCATCACAATCAATGAAGCGGGTTTTAAATAGATTAAAAAAAAAATCAAAGGGCACTGCACTTTTGTTTAATGCATACACTAAAAAAAGCTCCAAAATTTTCCACTTGACAGTACATGTAAAAAGAACCCTAGATAATGCACAATAAATACAAAGTTTTAAAGGAGTAAGATAAAACCTGTTACATTCTTGCACACTAGCAAAGGAACTTACAAGGGTTTTAATAGTGAATTGATCATTGCCTGTTCTGAAAGACAGAAGCTCAAGTATGAAATCAAGGGAGCTAAGAAGTCATAAAGTTTTGTCTATATAGATAACAGCATGAAAATGTGGCATCTAGAAAAAGAAGTAGTATGGTTTTAACAACAAATAACCATATTATACTCAGATGGCATAAAATGATGGATAAATTCCAAAAGCCTCAACTTGATGGTCCGTTTTTATTGGGAAATGCCACAGACATTTTAAGAAGTCAATTAAGAACTTGCAGTGCAACTTGCCAAAACTCGTCTCTGAAGGTTAGAGTAAAACAAAAAATCCAATTCTTAAACAAAGCAGAGTGTATTTTCATTTTGTCAAACTATTGCTCACTTACTGCCATCAACTGTTGAGAACATCTGAAAATAAGATGGTCTTGTATTTTAGGCTGAGTACGGCAAGGGATGAAGGTCTAGGGAAAACACTATTCCACCCTTTTCCTTATATAAACACTGTCAATCTTCACTAACACTGGGGTACTTGTTCATTGGGGCGTTGCTCTCCTTAAGGTGGCAGCAATGCTTTTTATACAGGCAGGTTGAGAAATGAAAGAGGATTTTTGTGTGCTGAATTTCCCTGGACATTGCAGCTGCCTCACATTCAAATAGGCCCCATAGGTGACTGGCATGTAAGAGACCACAGTTGTTTTTAATAAAGAAAAATGTGATTATGGCTCATTTGACGGCATAGTGATGCAAGCATACAGAAGAAGGGACAGTGCAGCTTCTGTGCCCTTTCTTCTAATAGCCTCAGGTTCTGTGGTTCAAAACAAAGGCAGCTCCTGTTGCTCTGTAATCACATTTTCAGGGTCTTCTGATATTTAAAGAAAAAACATTCTTTTCTGTTTTTACAGGAGCTTGTGAAGCTTGGGTAAAGCAGCTATATAACTAGACTTGAACCTTTGAGGCATGCAATTTAATCTCCCCCACCCCATGCCCTAATTGGCAATTTGACTCTGGGCGCACTTGCTTGTGCCCCAATCGTAAAATATACAGTAGTAGCCAAAGTGTGCACTTTTAAAGTGCCTTGAGGATGGTAAAGGAATTGTATAAATATTTTAGCAACAAGGGAGAAAGCTTGGCCCATGTTGGGGGCAGTGACGTCTTAGTGACACTGTCAGTTGTCAATACCTATTTTAATTTGAGATGCAATATTGCCTGGTGATGATCAACAAACCAAAAACCTATGAAAACTATGTTATGTGTATAGGTACTACTGAAAGAAGTGATCTGTTGAGCATCACATGTTCTCAATTCCAATTTCTGGTATTGATGTGCATTGTATTACGGGTATAATTTTGCTTTAGTTTAACCAACTATAGGAAAGCTTGTTGGCACATCTGTTAGCACTGGTGCTTTTTTGATACAGCATGCTTGATTCACATCCTGCAAGCAAAATTCTGTTTTTGTCATGTATGTGCAAGTTTTTCTCCAAGTGTTCCAGCTTTCCATTGCAAAGACATGGAGGTTAGGTTAATTGACAAGTTTAAACTGGCATGAAAAAGTCTGCAACAGACTAGCTTTCCCTTCCTGCATTGCACATGATACTGACAGTATAGGATCTGGCTGCCCTGTGTCCCCAATTAAGCAGGTTTGGAAATGACTTGTATTATAAATACATCCTGTACTCCTATCCTGTTTATTATATTCAAGGACAGGATATCAAGGTGCAGTAAGTAAAATAAAGAAAATTCCAACCAGAAGCAAGACATTGTGGCTAAGGGTTTGGACTGTACAGTAAAGCACTAGAATGTACAATGGGTTCATTTCTATCACTGCCATAAGATTAATGACTAATTTCTAATCACTCTTTATATCTACTGTATACTGCAGTTGCCAACAGGTTAAAAGCAGCAGGAATGCGATTTGTAAGTTTCTATGGATAAAAAAATGACACTTAACTAAATAAACACGGCTGGCATTAAATAAAAATGAGATAGCAGTATATCAAATTAAACAGCCAAACGCAGCGGTTTTCAAGCCTGGCCAAGTCTAAGGATTTAGCCTGTCTGATATGTGAAAACCACACAGGTGTTTAACAACACAAAGCAAAGAAAGCCAAGTGGTTATACGGAAAGCTGGGAAAGTCCCCTTTCTTGTGGTAATTTATTAAAGACAAAATTAAAAAGTAAAAAAAAAAGAAAAATTTCATATCTCTTCAGCAAAGCCCTTCAATTTTCAAAATGTGCAAGGATTAAAGAACAGAAACCACAGCATAGAATGAATTACCACATTAACTATTGCACCTCCCTGGTGTGACACTTAACTAGGAACGTTTAAATCTGCTGTCATCTTGCTGCAGATGTTGTTCACTAAGTCAAAGCTGCTCATTGCAGACAACTCCTGGTAGACATCACACACACACACACACAAACGTTAAAGGGAAACAGATTTGGGGAGTTTCCACTGAAATGTTTTCAGTGTACACTTCAAAATAAGGACTTTTACATAAGGAAAAACTATAGACAAAGGGGGCAATAGCAAAAACAAGTTCTAAAAAGACTGGCGGGCATTTTTTCTTTGCTTCCTCCTGTCAGAGCCAACACTCAAGATCAAATTGTAATTATTATGAACACCTGGAGGTGACATCATAGCACACAAAGACCCAGACATAAGAGGCTCACTTTGAAAGGCACACAGAATGACACAGGCAGGTTACACAACTTTGGTTAGGCCCTAATTAAACAAACTAAAAATACTATCCAAAAATTTAAAGAAAATAATACCACCAATTAAACAGCCCTAAGATAAACAGTTCAACACTACTACTTTCCATTCCCCACAACGTTTAACATATCAAACACTTTCAAACTTACATACACCTTACAAGTGTATACAACTGCAAAGTGCTACATGTAGGCATAAGGAATTGTAATTATAAATACAAGATCGGAGCCACTGTCTTGCAGGAAGCAGTGTCTGAAAACAAATTAGATGTTTATGTTGGCATCATCTAGGAATTATACAGCAGCAATTAAAAAGGTAAATAAAATCTTAGGATACACTATTCGAAGTGTTGAATGTAAATCAAGGAATGTTATACAGTCTGAGAAGTGATATAAAGCATTAGAGAGAGCAAATCTAAGATACTGTGTTGCTGTTTCGGCCACCATGCTACATAAAAGTCACAGCAGCAATAGAAATGGTGCAGAGGACAGTCAAGTGCACCCAGGGATTAAAGGGCATGTCCTGCTCTCAAGCACAGAGGGCTCAATGGGGACACCATTCGGGAAGTCAAAACTCTCAAAAGCATCAATGAAGTTGATCCAGCAAAAGTATTTCAGTTAAACAGGGAAGTAAATTTAAGAAAAAAGCCTGGAACCACTTCTTAAAGGAGTCGTCGTAGGAAAGTGGAACAAATTACCAAGTCATGAAGCTGAATGGGAAAGTTTGGCAATTAGGTCACCAAGAGAGCCTGATGGACCTAATGTTCTTCTCTTGTCTGAAAAACAATGTTTTCTATTAGAAGTTCTATTTATATGCAATACAAAAAAAAAAAAAAAAAAACACAAACATACATAATCTTCAGTTTGGTTTACCCATGAGAGAAAAAAATATTCTTCAAATCATCAGGTGAACAAAAGATATATATAACTCAAACATTTTTTTCCATAGCATATCTTCATAGCACCAGCTTCAGCAAAGTACTTTAGCATTTTGAAAGTTTGAAGGCAGAATAAGGTAGCCGAGGTTGCACTTTTTCAAACATATTAATTTGTGATCTCAGGAGCTGCAATCAACCCTTCAGTTCTACCTTTATATAGCATTATTCACCAAGAGTGTGCTCAAAGGGCTTCCACATATTTACATCTGTAGTGCATTAACAGTAAATTACTAAATCACATATTTAAAAAAAAAAATAAGTAAGAACAAGTCAGCTCATGGCAGCTCGCTGCCCAGTAGATAGCACCTCTTTGAATATTACATTATTCACTTTGTCTGTGTGTTCCTTTAAAACTGAGTCACCCTGTGTAAGACTTCAGCCTGGAGCTGTGGAACAGCACAAACACAAGACACCCAAGAAAGAGAATAATAAATCAACAGAAGCCGCTAAGCAATAGAGTGGAGGAAGGACAAACACATAAAAAGACATGCGTCACTCAGCAAGAAAAATACACTGAAGAAAATGAGACTAATCCCTTTTAATTTTCAGAAGGATCTTTCACAGAAAGCAATATTCTGAAATGCTTTGTAAAATTTTTCACAAAACAGATTATTCATGACATGATCAAAGCAAATGCAGTAAAGACAATTGTGGCGGGGGGACGGGGTGGACAAGTATCACGTGCGAGTTTATGAACATAGTCATACAGAGGCTACTCTGAGACAGGAATGTTTTTGTGAAATACAAAAACAGACACATCTGGATCCAGACCAAAGAAAAAGAAAGTTCCTGCTGCAGACAATTTTAGCGTTACTGAAAGTGCCCATTCTTGTTTTAATAAGGCTCTTAATCCTATATGGCCCTAAAAACCAGGATGTGGTTTTCACGTCACAAGAAGTAAGGGTCAGAATGGCTGGCTGCCAAAAAAGAAAGCAATTTCAATTCTCTGAAAAGCCCATACAGTGCATTACTTTGAACCTGTGAGGAGGACAGGTCTTCACCACGTGAGATTAAAATAATTACACTGGGCAATGGAATAGTTTGTAGTTTCACACCAAGGTGGTAAAATGAATGAAGCACTTGAATGAAAGTAACACTGTGTCATTTATCAGCTTAAAATTCAAAAACAAAATTGTCATCACTAACATAGTTGGACATGAAAAGGTGTTTAGCGTCAAGAACAGAAAAATGCAGGGAAGACGCTTTCACATGTGCCATATCCCTTTTAAAGCTTAGGTGAGTTCAGCAGCTTATTTTGTTCTTCATTGAAGCCCCTTTTACTGAGGCGTGTTGGAAAAAACACTATAGCCAAGACCGCCTTGGGAATCACTGTGTAAACTACATTGCAGAAGTGCTATATATAATTAAAAATCAGGATTCAATAATATCTTCAGTGCAGTTTTAAAATTTCTAAATACAAAACAATGCAGTCCAAAACTAAAGAACTTTGTTTCAAACAACAGCTGAGTGGAAAGCCCTGCCTTGAGAGATCAGTTTTGTCAGACATGTACCGACATAACACCAGCCTTACAGCAGGGGAAACGACATTCCAAATCAAATGACCCCAGAGTCTACCATGGAGCCTACAGGTACATTGATATGTACTCTTAGACAGTAATTACCAGCAATCCTACCTAAATTAAGAAAGCGCAGAGCCTCAATAAATATTTGATTCAACAGCTTGATGATTATTGTAAAGTATGATATACAAATCCCCTCTGTCATCAGCTGGGCAGAATTCTGGAAGACATGGCTATATTAAGCCCAATTTTAAAACAAATAGTGCAAAAACCACAACAATTCCAGCATTATACAGAGTCAGGTTATCGAGAGCCAGAGAATTGCTATCAGTTTGTACAGGCAATTAAATACCTGTGAAAGAGTGCCATTAGCAAACTGCGATGCAAGTCGGCCGGCTGGGGTGGAGAAATCTTGTGCAAATCTTCAGATGGGACATCAGGCTTTTCCATTTTCCAGGATGCAATGGAGGATGTTGGTCTTTAAGCAGCATCTACAAAAAGGTCCTGTGTCTACAGCCACAAAAATTCTGCTCCCTTAACTTTTTTGCTGAGTTAATAGACATTTGCAGCTGTTGATAAGGGGTGTCGGCGGGAGTGGGCAGCAGGTGATTAGACTACACTTCCATGGTTTCATTCAGACACATCTCATAGCAAACTGCTCAACAATTTAATTTTTGAAAGGCATTTTTACATATCACCAGTGTATAGTTTCTACCCTTTCCTACCTCTTTGAAAAATATATTTTTAGTAAATAAGTTAGAAGGCATGTGCAATTCTGTGAACTTCAAGTGTGAAAAGCAAGTCACTGTAAATAGATTTCTCCTAAATGAAAACTGTATACAATGGAGACAGTCTTATCTTAAAATTATTATATAGTCCTCTTAACTATACAGCTTGGAAGTGAGTGCTGAGCAATATCAGTAGTCAACAAAGAAATAGAAAAAGAATCCCAAAACATTTAAAAACCATATAGGACACCCCAAATGTGCAATATCAAATAAAAGACAGGTTAAATGAAATACAGCCTAATACAAAATGTTTGATAAGCTCTTGAAAAAAACTTGTGCCTGCTGTCTAGCAGTCCAAAACATCCCTGACATTCTAACATCATGCAGACTTCTTCATTAGTCCCAAACTTTACTGATGACTGTTGAGTCAAATACAGTAATAACCACATACTGAAACACCACCATTTCTGAGAGACAAACATTTATAATAAAACAACCAGCTACTTAATTTCCCCCAAGACATAGTCATTATGGATAACAGCATGTCCGATTGTCATAAAATGATGTACAGTACGCAAGTATTTGAATGGATATGCTCACAGCTGCAGCTGTCTAAAAACCACTAAAAAGACCCCATAAATAGCACAATTGAAGGGATTGTATTATGTTGTTAATGTCAGGTGCCATTCACTGTATAACAATGTACACAAAGTTATTCTGCAAGTCCAACCTATTTTAAAATTGCCCACCCATTCTTCCAAGCCTTCCCCTCATCTGACAAAATCTGTCTATCAGGCTACAATGCAGCATCTGTTAATATAAATAAAAGCAGATTTTAAACATTTAGCAGGTGTGTCATTATATAGTAAACATCACACAGAAATAAAAGTGTTTATCCTTCTACATGGTCCAATAGGGCTGCAGAAGATAGAGAAAATTAATGATTAAACATAATATAAAAGAATGTGAAAAAACAGGATACATCTGCTGAATCTCAAAATAACAATAAAATTGATTTAAAAATGAATTGCTGGAATGACACACTGTTGGGAATGCATTCTTCAGCTCAGTACAATGGCAGCAGGTCAAGCATATTTGATGGGAATAATGTTAGGATTTCAGCCTTAAATTCTTTTAAAACGTACTCTGCTGTTCTTGTTTATGCTGCTATCGATCTCATTTTACCGTTTCAAATGGGAGTTTTAAATTCTTAAATTTCGAAGGCTGCCACTGATCCCAACAGCACTAAGTATAAGGCAGGAAACATCACCGAACAGGATGCCAGTCCATTGCAGAGCACACTGATAAACTCCAACTCTCACATATGCACCAATTTGGAAACATTTCACCCCATCTTTGGTGATGTGGGTGGAAAAATGATGCATACAGGAGGAGAATGTTTAAACTCTGCACTGACAACTGCTGGTACTTTAGTCCAAGGTGTAGGATCCGTGGGGTTGCAGAGTTACCAACATGTGTTTTATTATTAATATTAGTACAGTACAGTGAAACCCCTACTCACATGTTTAACCAAATTACAATATGTCACCATTCTCTACCATAACTGTAAGAGCCAATCTTAGAAAGTTAAAGTTTTGAGTTAAACTCACATTGATGTTTGCTTAATTTGAATAGAATATTAATGTCTTTCATAGTCATAGCTTATGGTATAGTCTTTTCCCCCTATAGTTAACAAGAGATAGAACCTTCTTACTATAACTGAATAACAGTGTGATAATAAGCTCAGTTTGTTTGGAACAAGTCCCAGTAAAGAAGGACTTGAAAGACCCATTTAAGCTTAGAAATGGGATAAGCATACAGTTTTCTGACCGTTTTGAAATGGTTCAGAAATGTTAAGTGAGAAGTAACGATTTGTGATGTAACAAGATTAATTTAAGCTTAGAATTGAACTTTTCTTAACATTAACTTTTTCTTTTTTGTTATTTTAATCTTTTCTTTTTGTGTGAACTGTTTTACTTCAAAACTTAACTAAACTTTCAAAAAACAAGATATTTTGTCTGTGGAATCATTTCTACGCGTCAGGCTTTTGTTGAATCCAATTTTTTTGAGTTGAAGCTGCAGAACTGGTAATTTTGGGAAAACGCAGCTACAATAACTATAGACAATAATGTAGTTGAACATCTGAGAAGAAATTATTTTAGTAACATTACCAATCCGTGCATCATTTAAAAAGTAGCAGAAAATTAACCACACAAAAAAACAAGTAAAAAGTCAGAAAAAAGCATTGGATTGTTAAGTAAAAAGCCACAGTTTCAGTCCTGATGGAGCCACTTAGCCTGGTAGAACATCAGTGCAAATATGGAAACCACTGTAATACGCGCAAGTAACTTAATTCAATTTGGCAAAAAGCATTCACTATACACATAAAAGTAAAAGCTGAAACAGCCACAGTAGGATTTACAGTAATCAACAGACAAATTCATAAAATGAATAACTAGTTAACTGTGTAAAAGTTGGATTTACAACTTGTTTTAAGCACAGCATTTTTCTAAAGAATTCTCCTGAAAATAAAACATTTCACACCTACAAAAACATAACCATACAAATTAAAGAAATTGCAAAGCCTACCAAAAACACAGCGATATCACAGAGCAAACTGCTCAGCTGCTGTTTATAAACTCTTATGCTCCAAAGCAGCTGCTTTGGAAAGTCACTCTTAAAACTGCAATTTACGAGAGACAAGGACATAAAACACGATGGATGAATCAAATCATGAAACAGGATGAAATGAGACAATACTGACAGAAAAGCCTAACAACTTATTGTCTATACACAGTCGACAATGTATAAAAACATTAACCTCTAAAACCTGGTCAGTTTAAGAAAGACATATATAGATTATATTATATATGGCAGCACTATTTTGTATAATACATTTTTTTACTACTACTGTATATCTTGTTTTGATGTTGTAAGGTATTGTACAGTAAATTGTGTTGTTTAATTATATCTACCTAGTTATGTATAGGGAAGTGGCATTAAGAGAACTTCCTAGGGACTACTATATGTTACCTGGCTCTAAAGCTCACATTTAGGAGATGTATCCTGTTTACCTGCTAAAATGATTGAGAGCTGTCACAAAATTATGATGGCACCCAGGACAAATCTAATGCTGTGCAGTGATGTTTTCATTTAGGCACCAAATCAAAGACACTGTTAAATATTTATGTTAACACTCATAGTGTGTTTACTGAGAAATATAAATTTGTGTAACTATTTACATGCAGAGCAACAAAAGCTGATGACAAATTACACCACTTCTAAGTGTGGAGTTTGTCAGATTTGCTAACCACAGTAGCTGATCTCCTCACTGGACCATGTCAATTTAAAATTGCCAAAAATCGCTGCCCATGTCACATTTACTGAACGAGTGCTGACTTTGTTTTCATCCTTTATTCTGACAGCCAATAGCTCACTTGTAAGAGGGGTAAACATCTGCAGCAAGTTCCATCATAATGTTTGCCTTTTTATTTTCTCTTCTCATCCCATTTGGTCATGGTACATAAAACACGCAACATCAGACACATAACCTTCTCTTCTGTTTGTGAGGTCCAAAACACCTTCATTCTTCATTTCTTGTTGCTGCATTCTATGCATTGCACTTCCAGGTGAGCATTCATTAGTTGTTAGCTCTTATGCACACAGAGCCTGCCACTGCAACTAAAGACAAAATCAAACCTGTTTGAGTTTATTGGAGCGAGTCACTGCTCACAAAGGATTACACAACTGACTTTACGGGTTGTTGCCAACTGATCCAACTTTATAAGATTGTGTAAATGAAGGCTATGGCAGAAAATCACTGGAATTGTCACTCACTGTGACAAAGCTTTAATGTGACTATAAACATATTACTTAAGTTACTTGATTAAAAAGACGAACAAATATACACACACACACCCAAAGGTCCTGATCTGCCAATCATTTGTCGTAAAGGCATATTTCCAATGAAATAACCCATAATCAGCCAAACAGCAGGAGATCTAGTTAGCCCTCATGAGGTTTGCCTACCGATTACTCACTTTCCTCTTGCCATCTGTACAAAACCCCCACCTTTGCTAATCAATATTTTAAAAAATGCTCCTGCTTTAGCACATTTATTGTTTTATGAACAAATGCACCATTGGATGCATTTCATCTAAATGGATTTTACCTTTAGCCCAAACAACATAAAAATCACAGGTATACAGTACAAACACACATGCATTCTTAACCCTGAGTGATCCATTTCAGGGTCAGAGGGCTTCCACAGCACTTGGCTCAAGTCAGGAAACAACCCTTAACAAGGTACAGACACGTAAACCCACTAGGGAAGGTTTACACGTACCAGTTATCCTAACCTTCATGTTGTTGGGGACATGAGTGGACAACCTATGCAGGCACAGAGGGGAAAAGGCAAAATCCACACGGACAATGGCTGGGCAGGGGATTCAAACTCTGGTTGCATGAGACAGAAGCATGAACCACTGTACCACCATACCACCCTGCATAGCACATATGTTTAATGCTGGAATGACTCAGAGACTTACAGGAAATTAGTGACTCAGACTGGGTCAATAATATTAAACTATACAGGTCATCACTAAGTCAACCTGACAGAAAAAGCAAACACCCTTTATTTTACATTGTACAGCATTACAGGTCCACTTAAGACAAAAAAATAACCTGGTTATTCAAGGAAACCCAATTTCTAAAATACCATGCAAACTCTAGTTCAGGCTAGAGAAATCAGATTTTGAACTCTGACAAAACTGGCTAAAAGAGGTAGATTTCTCTGTGAATAACCTGATTATGTGGCCATATAAACCCTTAATCAGGTTACTGTTAATGATTCTATAGCCAGCATATCCACTGCTTACTCTCTGTTTGCGCATGCATTAGTGTCTCATCATGCTTTTAGTGGCCACTGGTAGATGTGCCCACAAAATAAATTTCTAGAGGCAATTGTTCAGGTGATTGCCTTATCCTTTCTCCTGGATGAAATAATCATTTCAGTATTTCAGAAATCACTAAATTTATGTTGATGAGCTGAATATACAGTGCTAAGCTCAGCAGCACAATATCAAAAGCAGTAGGGCAACACAAAAAAATAATGCACATTATGTAGTCCAATTACTTTTTAAAGTAATGAGTGATAGAATACTGAACGATTTGCATTCTTCTTTTTCAGAACACCAGCACAATGCTGTGTCCTTATCACTAAACCCCTATCAACTTTTGAGTTTACAAAGCAATGCTTTATCTGTACTAACCCCTACTTTCTCTGCTGTCCCTTGTCCGGTTTTCTGTGGTGGTGATCTGCGCCACCACCAACTGATCAGGGCACCATGCAGTCCTTACATTGATGGATCGAAGGCCAAAGGTCCTCATGACCATCATTGTCTAATTCTGTCACGTGAAGCCTGAAGACCATGAGGATTGATTGAGTTCATTTATGATAGGCACAATGCCCGATGAGGGCTGGGTAGTCTTGTGGCGTCAGAGCCCCTTCAGATTGTTTTTTGGTTTTTTTTTTTCAGCCCTCTGGAGTTTTTTTGTTTGTTTGTTTTTCTGTCCTCCTGGCCATCAGACCTTACTTTATTTTTTGTTACTTAGTATTGCCTAGTCTTATTTTTATATTTCTCTTTTTTCTTTCTTCATCCTGTAAAGAACTTTGAGCTACATAATTTTTATGAAAATGTGCTATAAAAATAAATATTGTTGTTATTACTTAATTTTACTGAAGTAAAAATAGGTGCATTATTATTATTCCAGCAGCTCTGGGAGTATAGAAGCACACATACCAATACACCAGTCTTTTGCTGGACTCAATTGCACAGCCAAACAAACTAGCTTGCTGCATGTAATCCTGTAACAGAAACCTAAAAATAAAATCTTTTTCAGAACACCAGCACAATGCTGTGTCCTTATCACTAAACCCCTATCAACTTTTGAGTTTACAAAGCATTACTTAATCCTCTGGCTGGCTTTTTTTTTTTTTTTTAAAAAAGTACTGCTAATTGCAAGAAGGAGACTTTTATTTTGTCATTTAATGATTTGCAGCATTTTTAGAATGCTCAGATAAATCAGTTTCAGATTTCTATCTGTAAATTTTGCTGGTTGTTTACACTCTGCAATGTGCAAATAGAGATTTTGTGCTTTAAGTTCTGTGGGCACTCAATCCTGTGCTATCAACAAATACTGTCAGCAGACAAACGATGAGCTATGTGCTACTGTCAGCTGCTGTTACCAGTGACGCTGTTTTGCACACTGCCACTTGTATCATGGGACCCACTGTGATCACATCCCACAATAATTGCCTACCAGTAGGAGTTGGCAAGCAGCTCAAAGCATAACATCTCCACAGATGACTGGCCAGCCTACAATCAGGTAAATTCAGTAGTGGTGCAATAATCCTTTTCCTTGTGTCTTGTTACTTGTTCACTGACAAAAGGCACAAAAGTTTGGTTTATAATAAATAGCAGAATTGAACTTCAGCCTATTCTGTATACAGTTCACTACTTCATAAACTGGTATATACCATGGGAAGGTAGAAAGCTGAATGTTCAACGGAAATTGTACTGCCATATATACCTCAGCAAGACAGTTACAGTAAGTGGTGTTACAGCAAAAATGCTGTGATACAGAACTGGAAAGAGTACCGGATTAGAAGCCAGACAGACAAATATTTGTTCGTTTGTATCTTGTTTGCTTCAGAAACTTAAGCAAATTACAACAGAGATAATGAACAAAGGGATCACAAAAATGGGGTAGTGTTATGGGGCTTAGAGATAGGCACGTTGCCAGTATTTCAACTGAATGAAACCCACAGCAATGTCTTCTAAAAAGAGAATGCAACTGAATGAAGCAATGACCAAAATTATCCTGATTAACCCTAAGTAGCTCTGTGTCTGCATAACCTACTGTGTGAGCTTAACACAAGTATGGATTCAAAGAACATTTCTCTGTTTGGTGTTCGAGAGAGGAGGCAATATTTACATAGGCAATAATGGAATAGTCTTGACTCTAAAAGGGTACAGCTCAGTCAATCAGAATTAAATTACAGAAACTCTAAAGTAGATACAAGTGGTTGATCACTCCATCCCTAATTAAACAGTTAAATATAACCCACGGATGTCCTGCAGTGCAGACAGGTCATCAAATTATTTACATTTAAGTTTCATTACTTTTTCAACCCTGACGTCCAAGTTTGAATTATGTGTCCAAAAGTTGGCGCTACTACTACATCTATGTATATTTCAAACCACTGATAATTAGGCACCAATGCTGTTGTTTTGTACCTCCATAAACAAATATGCCTCTGCTGGACCTAAACCCATTACAAGTGCGCCTAGGTTTTGCCTATGCCTATTACAGGGCTATTAGTTTTCAAAACAATTATTTTTTTTTTTTTAAATTATACTTTTTTTATTACAGTTGAACAATCATTAAGGAAAGGCAGAGCTCAGTGTTCTGTGCATCCCCAAGGATGGCTGGTCCTGTTTCTTCATTAACCTTTTGGTCAAAATACTCTTCATACCAGGGACCGTGAACTTGTGTTACACATCCCACACCTCATTCACACAGTTTAGAGGTCATTTCTGGTGTATTCGAACATGATTTTACAGAGCTAAACCACTTTTTCCTAACTGTTCTTGCATTTTCCTCCTCAATATCTTACTGATAATCTCCTGAAAGACGTACTAACACACTTATAATACATTATTACACAGAATGCTCAGAGCATCAAAAAACTGACACTATTAGTACTCCTTATATTTGACTTCATTACTAACATAAGGCAATAATGATCAGTAGTTGTTTTAGAATAAGATTATGAGAAGTAACTCAAGTAAAATGTGAATTAACTGATTACCAAGTTATTCCTCTACAAACAATTTCCTGTGTGAAACTTTGCTCTGGAAGGAATTCAAACTATATAAAGAACCGTGAAATAAGCCAAGTAGTCCCACATTCTGACCTGTCTAATGGGACCGAGATTCATTGTCCAGGAAGTCTGCAGAGGATGCACATTACTATCTCAGCCAATGAGGTGCGATTCTAAAAACTAAATCTGCTCTTTGTTTGACTTTTTGCCATGTGTAAAAAAAAAAAAAAAAAAAAAAAAAAAAAAAATGATGGACTCTTGCTTTCTTAAATATATAAATCCAAATTCATATTTGACCAAAGATGAGAAGATCACTTAACCATAGGGGGAGATATTATTGAAATACTGAAATTACCCTCCAGGTATTCTATTCATGCCGCATGGCGGAAAGTCCAACAAACTAGAAAAACGTGGACAAAACGCTGCTGATCATCTTGCCACAGCCATCCGATATGCCTGGGATCTTCCAAACAAACAGTCCATGCTGAAATAAAAGAAATTCTTTAATACACTTTGGTTAAGAACATGTTTAAGTTTTGTTGTGTATTTTTTTAAATTCTCGATTAAACACATTTCGTTAACACTATGTTAAGTATACCTTTCTATGCCTCAGACAACATGCGGTCCAACTAGTGGTTAAACACTTTGCTGCTGTTTTTGATCTTTTGCAGTAAACCAAATATCCACAAGTTCACTCTTATTAATATTTCAATATCAACATTTATCACATTGCACATCCCTATTTGGTACATCATTGCATACTTCAAAAAAAAAAAAAAAAATCAGAAAGATCAGGCTGACTAGCTTTGAAAAGGCTAAAAACAGAAAAATGATGTCATTGATGACAACTGTGTTCAAATATTTAAAAGGGGAGTAGAGAAAAATGTGAAAAATAACCATACAAAAGTAGTCAAAGTAAGTAAACAATTTGCAGAGTTAATGATCACTTAAGAGATTATGTATTCATCTGGTGAATTCTGGTAGACACTGCAGGTACCTTGACAAAATATGCATTACAAATGGTTCAGTAAAATGATGGAATATTTTTTGACATTAAATGAAGTCATATTTTCTAATGCATCCTAATAAAACAAAAAAACAGTTCTCAATTAACAAAAACATCAAAACCTACACTTCCTTCCATTATTTCTTTTCTGTGCATAATAATCCAACCATCCATTTTCTAACCCGCTGAATCCGAATACAGGGTCACGGGGGTCTGCTGGAGCCAATCCCAGCCAACACAGGGCACAAGGCAGGAACCAATCCTGGGCAGGGTGCCAACCCACCGCAGGACACACACAAACACACCCACACACCAAGCACACACTACGGGACAATTTAGAATCGCCAATCCACCTAACCTGCATGTCTTTGGATTGTGGGAGGAAACCGGGGCGCCCGGAGGAAACCCACGCAGACACGGGGAGAACATGCAAACTCCACGCAGGGAGGATCATGCATAATAATGCAGCATAATATTCTGCTGGGAATAAGGCAAATTACCTTATTCCTCATTCTAGCTACCTTTGAAACAAGGTGGTGGGGGGGGGGTCTGTATGAATTTTCAGATGAAAGGATGAAGATGACTTGCTCAAGTCAGCTGTACACTAGCAATAAAGCTAATTTGTGAGGGTAATGTTTGAGTTAGAGTGGGCATGACTTTTTCACTTCACTGGCTGCTAAAGCTAATAGTAACACTTTGGTGACAGAATAATTGGGGGTAGGATGGGTTAGTCTTGATTGCAGATTTCTAACTTTCTTGTGACCCACAGGTTAAAAATGGTCTGTTAAATGAATATCTAGGGGTAAGTTGTGCAACTACTTTAAAAAAGCAGACTGATGTAGCAATATAGCTACTAAATTTCAGCTCAAATCTCACAAACTGGCATACCATTCCCAAATCAAAACGACTTTACACCTCGTGAAAAGGGAAGATAATTTCTGGATTAGAAATGATTCCTGAAACAGATAACCAGGACTACCACAGCCCTTTAAGGAGAAGCCACCCTGTTAGAATTAGTCAAAGATTGAAGAATAAAGCATTTCTGTAAGTCACAAAGCAGCAAAGAATACAATCAGTGCCTCTGCAGGGCTTTTGTGCCCTTGGCTTAAGAAAGACAGCAATCTGAAATATTACAGAAGCACAGCAGCTCAAAGTGAGTAATAACAATTAAAAAAATAGTACTACAAGATATTGATTCTAAAGTGGAAATGGCACATCCACACATGAATACTGTAATAATTGTTTTAGTAATATAAATGAAGCAAACGTCAACATTTATTGCCACTTGTTTAGTTAAACACTATTGTGGATAGTGCTTTGAGTACTGAGAAAAGCGCTATATAAATGCAATGAATTATTATTATTATTATTATTACAAAATGGTGAAAATTCAAAATCAATGTTAAAAAAAAAAAAAAAGCTTTAATTAGAGGGTAAACATGCCTTCAATACAAGATATAAGCTAAAGGAAAATAAAAAGTAATAAATTGGCAAATTGTAAAATTAGACTGCATGCTTTTATAAAACTCAAAGAATCAACAAAGTATTACGTGCTACCAGCAAAACCACAGATACCAAAATAATTTCAGCTCTTCACATGCACAGAATGGACATCCCTGCTGTTAAGAGTTCTAGCTGGAGTTTTCTTATTTAAAAGTCAGATTCCTCAGTCAGTGGAGCATGTCATCTTATTGGATAGTTTGATCCCAATTTAGTTCAGAATAAATTACAAATTCTTAGTACTGTGTATTTAACTTTAATGGGAAAGTCAGAAAAATGTGTAGGCTACAGTGGATTTAGTAAATCTTGACTCCAACACTTTTCTCCCCCTAACGTCTTACTAAATATTATTTACACCCAGACCTTGATATATTATACAAAACAGGGGGTGAGCACACCAGCCTTACACCCTCAGACATCTACATTGAAATTGCAGCCCAAGCAGTACCAGTGTAAAGTTCAGATTCTCTTCCCTTGTCTGCATAGTGGTTTTTCTTCCCCTCTAGGAGTTCCCCGATTATTCTCTGAAAGATGTGTGTGTGTGTGTTAGCCTAATTTGCAACACTAAACTAGCTCTGTGTGTGTGCTCTGCACTAAACTGGCACCCCAAACACCTCCCTTACGTAAAGTTCTGGCAATACAGGCTCTGGAACCAGGGTGCTTGAGTTGATTTAAGCATCAGGTTTGAAAACATACCAGTATAAATCAATAAGGTGAGGGTCTTAGTGAAAAAGACTAATGTAGCAGGGTAGCAGCTGGCTTCCTTTACTTACTCCTCCTCATGGTTACCTTTCAAGAGAACTAAACTGGAATGTTAAAACCAAAATAAGCTAAAAGAAGAAAGAGGCTAAGGAAAACATCTGTGTACTAAAAGTGTGAAAAATAGTCATTTTTTAAAAATTTGATTATACTAATAAAACCTAAAAATGTGGTCATTTATGATACCTCAAACTTTCTAGTTAAGCCAAAGCTCAATTAATAGCAAGAACAGACGTTGAATAACAGAAGTGGTTTGAAACTAAGATTGCGACCATTGCAAAACTTCATGACCTGAGCTACCTACCTCTTGGACTAGTAGATTCACTGTGCACACACAGTTTTGTGGATGTCTCATCTTCTGTTTACCAGGATGTTGTGTTTGAAGTTTTTTTTTCCTTTGTTATGAAACAGTCATCATCATAATGGTCCCAAATTCTTTTCAAAAGGAAGCAGCAAAAAGCAACAAAGTTGTGTTTTGTACTTTAAATACAAAAAAACTCAAAAGATAATTTATGACTTTAAAGGAGTGCTAATTCAAAGAAGCAAAGCTGGCTGCACAAATTTAACAATATTTGAAATACCTAATGTAGTGTAAAGTAAAAACAGCTATTTACTATAGTCAGCCTGCTTTCTCAGCCAGGTTACACAACCTGAATAACCTGATTGCCACTCTGCTGCTACACACATTCAGATTAATCCAAATGCAGTCTCTATAAAGTTTTCACAACACAGGAAAAAAAATGCTTTGCGTCTATCTGTCTACCCATTTTCCTAACCCACTTATCCAGGGTAGAGCTACGGGGCAGCTGGAGCTTATCCCAGCAGTCACTGAGCACAAGGCAATACCACCACATGGACAGGGCACCAGCCATTTTAGATCTATATCAGTGAATAAAGCACTATAACGCAGAGGTATATTATTTTAATATTCAAAACAACACTCCAACACTACACCTGTAACATTAAGACAAAGTTCTACAATTCAGATTAAACTAAGCCAAAACAAGCAGAGCCGTTGATCTATTACGGGAGTGCTTCAACTGCATGCCTTGCAAGAAGAATATTTTGCACAAGCCAGTGGCCGTTTTGTACATTACACACATACTCAGGGTTTGTTCACTTATTATATACAATTATTTGTTTCAGCTTTACCAAATTAACTGTTGAAAAGTCCAGATGATAGGAAAGGTTATTTTTTTTGACTTGTGGTGAACATTCATATCTTTAGCCAAAATTACAAATTTTTCCTCAAAATGTAGCAGCAGCCTGCTGAAATTGAGGAAACATTAAATCAAATGCTCCAACGCCTCTGAATGAAACCTGTCTAAGTATGCCTGCTCTGAATTAAACAAGTAGACTGACACAGCAAATCCTTATATTTATTTCTGTGAGAGGACATGCCTGCCATTGCCTATGTATAGCTGTGTAACATCAAGCAACGCTGGAGAACGGATGAGGATCAAGACTTTCAAAAGAAGTGATAAGGTGACTTACTTTCAAAGCCATCAAATATTAATTAAATCAGGGTAAAAGGAGACAAAAACTGAAAGACTAATAAAAATATGCATGATAGACAGTTAATCACCAACTACAAAAAGACAGCTACTGTTCCTGCCGCTGACCCCTCACTTCTAAACAAACAAACAAATTCAAATGAAAGTCTGGCAAAAGAAACAACAAGCAGCCAAATGTATACAGATAATCAGAGGGGCCATAATGTTCTTAATCATTTACAAGCACAGTATCTCTTTTTTAACACAATAACCCCGTCACACTTTTAGATACACATGGAAAAGACCAAGTGTTCCGTTACAGCTGTAGTATTTTCTTTGTCACAAAGAAGGGCATCATGTCTAAGAATGGATAACTCCCTAAAGAAGTTGTGCCTTATCTCCACATTCCTTTCATTTTACACATGAAACTGGGCTTCACCTGCAGATTTTGTACTAATGTTAGTCTGCGAATAACATTCATCTAAAATTATGATGAATGTGAACACAGGAATTGACTTAATCAAATAAATAAATAATCTAAAACACAAAAGCAAAAAAGCAAACTGGCACTGAATTTTATTGGAAAAATGTTTTTATTCTTTTCACTCAATCAAACAATACAGCAATATGGTCCATGAGTTTAAAAAAATCCATCCAACTAAATAAACACAGGCTGCTTCTTCTACCCAAAGAAGTGATGTATAAGCAAGAGTACCCAATGTGGTTCCTCATAGTAAAACATAATAAAACAGCAGCACACAGGAGACAAACACTTGGCAAGCATACTTTACCACAGTGTTAAAGAATTCTTGCCAAATTTTACAAAATTCTTGGCTCACTCCCTGGACAGAGAAATTAATTTATTTAGTTTAATGAGCTATAAGATATTCTTTTGCTATTGAGTTATGGGAGGTAGTTTCAGATTCTTCCATTTAAGTTATACAAGTCTTCGTATAAATGATGTTGTATATATAGTATAATACCACAGCATTCTCACCTTTACAGATCAATAACCACCATATGCTGAAGAAAATTTCCAAATTCCTGGAAAACACAACTAACCACTGGAGTTCAACAAATCAACTATTGTCAAGAATACCCCCTCATAGGCTAATGACAAGAATCAGCTAGAAAAGAATAGTGTGCACCATCTCCAAACACCTAGTCCATACTTTTTTTTTTTTTTTTTAAATTTATTTTGGCTCTCCATCCACACTGAAACTACATTTTTGACCACTAGAAATGTGTAGTTTTAAAAATGCTCCCCAAAGTGTGCAGATGTGCACATTTAGAAGTGTTCAGTCTTATGCAGCAGTTTGGAAGGGGAAAACAGAGCTTATCAAGAATGTTAATGCATGATTACTTGTCATCAGGCACCGACTTTAATGTGTTACTCTGTCATCTCATCCTTAAGATGGGTATAGTCCTTTACTACCTTCTATGCATCTGCAGACATGTACTATGCCCAGTATTTATTTATTTTGTCAGGGCTCACAAGATATAACTTCTAAAGCTTTGAACCTCTTATCCTTGTTTGTATCCTTTAAAAGCAGTTGAGCTTCATCTTTGTAAGGATGGAGTTTTAATTTATTTATTTCTCGTTCTTACAGCATTTCAATTTACTTTGGGTTTGTTCTGTAACCAAGTAGCATTCTTAGCTGACAAATCATGTATGCCCAATGGGAAAGATTTATGCATTTTTAGTATGTAGTAGTTTAGTATGCATTTAGTATAATAAACTTTGCTTTATTAAAGTTTATTAATAAAATGGTGTCTGGACTAAGCCTAAAACCAAAGTAATGTTTTCACCCCATTGCTGTTTTGCTCTATTGTTATAGGTTGAAAAAATAAGGTCTTAATAATTTCATTTAAATGGTCAAATTTGTCCACTCTCTACTCACTATTCTTTCTCCTGGTCCATGTTTTTTCTTTTGCAGTACTTAATAACAAGTTACGAAACAGATTAGCCTAACAGTCTCTTATTATTAACTTGATGAATATGTTCAAGTATTTTATTTAAGTGATGCTTATGGATTTCTGGAGAATGATTGTTCCTATTCCTATGTTGTATATTTATACTGATACTTATTTTTTGGGGTTTCATCAAATTTCTTATATATTGGATTATAAAGTAAAAGGACAACACCAACAGAAGACTGATTTTTTTAATTAAAAACTGAAATATGTCATGAATGTGTTCACCACAAGCAAGTAAACTATGTAATTTAGCAATTAACACAAGGACAGAGAAGTCCAAATAGGCACAAATCTCTGAAAAAATGTGCTAGAAAATCTACATTTAACCTAGGAATATCCAAAACTGAGATAACACTGAGATGAGTCAATCTAACAATCAAATGTGGAGTATGTAGTAGAAGTGTGGAGGATGAAGCTTTCTACGCTTACGCATAGCACATTAAGGATCGACAACATACAAAAAGTTTACATCAGGCAGCCAACACAGTGTCACTAGCAGGTACAATTTGTGACACAGAGAAAACATCTGCATTTAAAGGGCTCACTGCCACCATGACCCACTGTGTGTTGGTACAAGTAAAACATTTCATTTTTGCTTTCATATGCTATGTAAACAGCAAGGCACATGATATCCAGACTTTGAACTGAATTCAAAATCCACATTCATTTGTGGATGCTCAGCTTAGATATTTTTAAACTAATATACTCTCATACCCCATCCTTTACTCCATCAGACTGTGCAATTTAGCTGATTAGTTCCAAAAGGTGCCTAAACCCATAAATGATACATAAAGACACTGAAAATATAGATTTCTGTTAGAAGACTTGGGATGTGATGTGCTTTATTACTATTTGGAGGATGAAATATGAAAACAAAAGAAAGATGAATGTTACAGAATTAAATAGTACAGTATTTGAAGAAATATCTGCATGCATGGCTGAGAATTTTTTTAAGCAATAATGCCCGCACTGCCAATAAAAAGTTCACAATGCACCATCCTCATTCTGTGTGATTTTGCTTATTTAGAAAGATCACATCATACCACTGAGGTAATTATGATATCACCTTCCTAGGCCCTCATTATACTGCTGGTCATGTTAGAGTCTGCCTGTGTAAAATGCAGAGACTGAAATGTAAACATAAACTGGAGCACAAGTAATCACATCTTAATACTTGTTAGTCTTTATAGTAAACAGTCTAAAAACAGATTCTGTTTTGCCTTGGAAGTGCCTGTAACCCACTGACACCCTCCCATAGCCTTCCCTGAACAGAAGAAAATGTGCGTAAGAGAAGCAAAGCAAGGGAACAAGAAGCAAACAGCTATGACAAGGACTCCAAGGCCATGAACCTGCAACCTTTCTTCTGGCAGCTGACTCAGAAGATCCATCTGATGGAAGGTTCAACATATAAAAACAACTTAACTAACCAAGGTAAGAAGAGGGATCTTGCACACCCTTTAACAGATTTGCCCAAGTTCCAATTTGCTCTTTGTATATGACTTCCATAACCAAAGAGGATGAAAAATGGTACAGATAATATGGGAGATACAACTAGTTCACTTAATCACAATAAATTCTGTGATGTTGGCACAAGCCTACAATAAAACCAATTTATCATTTCAAAATTTCAAAGAGATAAGAAAACTGTAAACATAAGTAAAAAGTTAAATACCTATAGAAGAAGCAATCACAGCAAACGAGAACACCCATGCAGATCCTCAAGCCTTGTGAGGGTGGGGGAAGAAGAACCCCCTTCCCACACTGATTCACTGTGTTAGTAAAGTGGCACAGCGAAGGGAACCTTCCTCCAACTTTAATCTGCACCTCCAGATGACTCGGAGCCTCCCAGCTTGGAAGTCAGTACTGTTTCTTTGTATCTGTACTGACTGCTGAAAATCTAAAATGAAAAAGTACTGTTGTCTCCACCACAAAGTGGGATACGTAAGGCAGCTCAAGTATTTTTCACACCACCAAGCATCTGATGGGGGGCAAATATGCAACTCATGTATCACTTCATTGCGAAAAGCCGAAGAAACAGCATTCCTGTGCTTGCGAGCTGCCCCATTTCACAATATGCAGACTTCTGGCTCTCTTTTGGCTCTGGCCTTCAAAGGCGGGAAGATTAGGTTGGCAAAACATTCTGCATAAAATTACTGCTGACTGTAGCCCACAAGCTGCTACAACCATCCTGCAGAAAGGAAAAAAAATCTGCTTTTTCTAAGCACTTTTTTGTAGCCTTTCACTGAGGTTTGCTTACTCGTGGGATTACATCAGCCTTACATTCCTTTATTGTCTAGTACTCACATCACAGCATTAACAAAATTTGTGCGACACAGACAAGACAGGAGCAATCAAACGTCAAGGATCTTAAAGGCCACAAGAAGGCCGGTTCAATGGGCAAATTAAAAAATAAAAAATATTTAAAAAATCACATTTAGCTCAAAATTCAACTCACCATTGCCACTCTGAACAGTCTAGTCTGCTTTTGGTCTGTATTTTATCAGACTGCACAATTCAAACTTTCACTTGTTGCCATCAATTCAGACATCATTTTTTTCTTTATTACTCCTGCTTAATTCAAATGTAATATAAAGACAAAATGTTTGTAGTAAAAGAATCCTTTGTAAAAACACTCATGGGGTTGTATATATAGAAATGACAGCATAAAATTCACACATTAATAAGTAAGAATCCTAAAGCTTTTTCCCTACCACATCATCACCTATTTGAAATTTAAACAAATGTTTCAGTATCTAAGAACTATAGTTATTTCCATAAGCTTTATCATTAGATTAGACAAACTGTTACATGTGTACATTGAAATAGTGTTCCCTACAGAGGGCAATCAGGTTCTTAAAGAAATAATGCATAATTAAGCATGTCCCAGATCATGATTATTTTATCTGAACAATTTTAATTGAAAATTATATCCTCAAATGTCACAAACTGCTTTCTGGTACTGCGGCTTCCAGCAGGGAGAAACCGCAAGCAAGGGCAAGAGCATGAGGATGAGAGTGGTTTCCTGCAAGCAGGAGAATGCATGCCGCACATCTGAACCTGCACTTCAATAACTTTTAAACAAAAGGTTTACTTAGTCTTTCAACATTACTGTACTGTATTCCAAGAATGCACCTTACCAGCTATAATGGAAACGTCAACTGAGATGGTGACTCACTTATATTAAAAAAACCCATGACCTTAGCCAGCCCTAGTGTGTTCTTGGTGTGTGGGTGTGTTTGTGTGTGTCCTGCGGTGGGTTGGCACCCTGCCCGGGATTGGTTCCTGCCTTGTGCCCTGTGTTGGCTGGGATTGGCTCCAGCAGACCCCTGTAACCCTGTGTTCGGATTCGGCGGGTTGGAAAATGGATGGATGGATGACCTTAGCCAATACTTCAACATATGCTAAACCCTTCAGTACACTCATTAGTAGGAGCTGCTAATTTTCACCTACTGTTCAGGTTTAATTGTAGGTTTTAGCACTGACATCAGACTCTAAAACATTTTGAAATTATGCTTGCTGTCTTGCATTCTGATTCTGCAGTATTACCAGCTGTAGGAGCCTGTATGAGGAGGACCCTCCAGGTGGTTGACAAGCCAAAGTACTGCATGCAGTGAAGCAGCGAAGGAGGAGTCAGGAGCTCTGAGGATTTATGAGAGAATTTCACAGCGAGTTTGCCATAGGATGGAAGGTAAGTTGCACAATGGAGAACAGCCTGCAATCAGTATATGTATACTACCAGTCAAACGTTTTAGAATCTCCTCAGTTTTTCTTCAAATTTAATCAGTTGAAATGCAATGAATGACCTGCCATGGTGTAAAGTAAGTAGCAAACTGCCAGAAGTTTAAATTTAAAGTTTAAGTTTGCAAAAACTGAAAAAAAGGAAAAATCAGAATATTACAAATGGGCATGCCTTAGGGAACAACTAATAGGTTACAACCTATAGATGTTCTACAGCAATTAAAGGAAATGAAGCCTTGCAATCTGAAGCAAACAATTTGCGCAGGTGTCCCAACTTCTGCCGACTACTTAAAAACCATCCCTCTACCTTAAAGCAGAGTTGGAACAGACTTACTACACTCTCTGAAGTTCTACTTAGACAACATTCCTGTGATAATGGTAAGAAAACAGCAAAATAACAAATTAAATGAGACAGAGAATTATTGCCCTTAGAAATGTACGCCATTCATTTAAAGCAGTTGCAAGAAAAATCCAAATGTCAGTGAGTATTGTGGTGTTCTACACAATCTATAGGCAGTTGGAAACTAGAAGAAACTCTAATGGGAAGAGATCTGTAGACCCAAAAACACAACCAAATCAGGAGGACAAGTTTCTGAGGGTCACCAGCTTGCATTATAGGCACCTCACAGCACAACAGCTTCAAGAACAGCTTAACATTGGTCGAAAAAAAGCAAGTCTCAATTTCTAGTTTCTGTAACTTAGTTGTTTCCTGAAGAAGGCCAATTTGTAATATTATGATATATCCTTTTTCCAGTTTTTGTGAACCTAAACTTTAAATTTCAATCTCTGTCAGTTTACTGCTTACCTTATCACCATTTTAGGTCATTCATTGCATTGTACCAAGAAAGACATTCAGTCCTAGGGCAAAGTATCCTGTAGCTGCTGTATACAGCCAATCTTCTAAGTATATTTCAGTCCTCTGTCGACTTTGTACACTAAGCCAGTAGAGACCGAGTTATCATGGAATGTGTCAATACTGTACATATATTTGGATTGCACACACTGCTCTGGCATAGATGCTGTGGCAGAATGTAGTGGCTGTCTCTTCTGGCAATGCTGATTGGTAAACTGTAGAGCTTTAATGGCTGCCCTGTGCATTCGATCAACATAATGCCATAATAGCATTTTTTTATACTTATGTTGTACTGTAACTTTAAAAGCTGCATTCAAGTAGTATCACAGAAAATAGAAACATGAGTTTACAGTGGGAAATTTCACAAGAACATCCTGAAAAGTGAGAGCTACTAGTAGGACAATTCAGAGAAAAAACATAAAACCAAATTCACTTCTTGCAGTAGTATAAAATAAAAATAAAATAAATTACTTCTTTGTGGTTAAACTGCATTTGGAGCTATGCAATACACACCTAATGTGTTGACCTTGCATTTTATCTTTACTTTACTAGACCAAGAAGAAAACCAACAGCAGTCCCCCAAAAAGACAGTCAGAAATTCATGGAAAAACACTGAAAGTAACACAAAGTACTAAGGCATTGTGCTTTACACTAACCCCCTGTTTTGACAATCCAAATCCACTGCCTTTCATTTTTAACATCTCAATTAGGTCTTTGCAGCCTTCACCAACTGCTGTTTCATCACAGACTCAAATTTTGAGCTGTGCTCATGGTGTTCTTACACCACCTAACCAAAAGTAGCTTCATGATGATTGGTTAATGGACTTACTTGCTCATATACTATATGTAACTACAAGAATACTATTACAGGATTTACTAAAATGTTTCCAAAATAAAAACCAGCAATTTTACTTTTTTTATATGGTTACTGTGGGTTTTAGTAAAACAGTGCAACAGTCAGTGGATATTTTTAGAAGTCTAAATAAGCCATATGCCTGAATTCAAGAATGTTGCTTAGTTTTCAGTGAAACGTTTATAAAAGTTACTTCTGGGTGCAATGAACCTCAACTAGTCAAGGAGCCCTCTTGAAGGAGTACATTTTCTAGGGTAATTTTTCTACTGTGGCCTAATCTATCCATCCATCCATCCATTTTCCGCTGAATCCGAACACAGGGTCACGGGGGTCTGCTGGAGCCAATCCTAGCCAGCACAGGGCACAAGGCGGGAATCAATCCCGTGCAGGGTGCCAACCCACTGCAGGACACACACAAACACACCCACACACCAAGCACACACTAGGGCCAATGTAGAATCGCCAATCCACCTAACCTGCATGTCTTTGGATTGTGGGAGGAAACCAGAGTGCCTGGAGGAAACCCACGCAGACACGGGGAGAACATGCAAACTCCATGCAGGGAGGACCCGGAAAGCGAACCCGGGTCTCCTAACTGAGAGGCAGCAGCGCTACCACTGCGCCACCGTGCCGCACGGCCTAATCCATGTTCCTCTTTTTTTGTGTACAACATTCACTCATCCTGCTTGGCATGAATCAACCTTGACTTCATGTTACAATTTGTTTGAGTATATTATGGCATGTACTTTTGCACTGTCATTGGAGACTGGCATGATGACACAGTGGCCAAATTTGCTTCTTCACATTTGCAGAGTGATAGGATCACATCCCACAATAGGAAGAAGGAGTCTCCATATTATGTCCTGGTCAATATGGATTTTAGGAAATGTTCTCACATACAGCTAACACTAGAAAGACAAGACTTGTAAGCTAACTAGCATTTCTAAAATGACCTAAGGTGAATGCAGACATTCGGGTCAGGTTGGTCTCTGACTTGTGTTTGATTCTACCTGAATGGACTCACGCCCTCCTTCACCTTGGAACAGATTACATTGGTCTGACAATGTTGCATTACTTTGCTAGTTCAATTATACTGGAACATTACTGTCATCATTTGACAGGTTATTTAATTTTTCACTGTTTCTTACAACTCCTCATGTTTTTTTTTTATTATGTGTTGACATAGGCATATATTTTCTCTTTAGAGATTTTTATCTTTTAGAAATGACAAGCCGCCACAAAACCGGAATACTCTGAAATAGATCTTCATTGTGCCAATCTACAATAACAACATGACTTGGAGCCAGTAATTCAACAAGAGCAAATTTGACATTCTTTTTTTTTTTTTTTTAAATCAGTCATAAGTGTTATTATTGAGTCCTTTTGTATTAATGCTAATTCCCTTTTCTGCCAATCAAGTCCAGTATGCATTTACTTCAGTTTTAAATTCTGACTTAATAAAAAGATATTTGATGTCTTAATATTTTGCCCTCATCTACCTTCCATTTCAATTTTTTTTTTATTTCACCTTCTTATCTTGTGTTACTTTTAAGTGTATTCTTATGTCTTTCTTATTGGAGGAGTATCATTCTTATTACATATTTGACACATTATGCTGTGCCATTTTCTTACTTCTTTTCAAAATACTGTATGACATAACTAAAAGATTTTTTAATGAACTTTAGGAGAGTCATGTTTTAAAATTTTTTCTGTTTTAGGTATCATTCTTTACTTGTCTCCACTCTTCAAACATCACCCTTTTTGGCTTCCTCAGGCAAGAGAAATTCACAACCACCGACCTCAACTTTAATTATAAATATTATTTTGAAAAGATTTACAAGAAAGTGGTTGACTAAGGTATTCCCATTGCAATGTGAAGCAGGACTATTTGAGCGGACCTTTCAAATCTAGCAAACCATCTTGCATTTTGAATTCTCTCAATTACATTCAGAAACAAACAGTAAATGTGTGAACCTTAAGAGAAGTCAGTTTTGCAATTTGATTTTGGGCATAAATTAGCATCTGTAAATGAACTATTCAGGTTTATTTTACCAAACCAAAGCCTGTACTACTGCAAGGCCACAACTCAAAATAATATAAATAACTGTCTTTTAAAACAAGGAACAGAAAACTGGCTAAGGTGATGGGCTTTTATAAAGGTAGCAGTTGCTTTTTCAAATCTTCAATGCAGATATTCTGTGTGACAAATAGCAATCTACTTAATATCACACTGTAGAAATAAGGAAACAAATGCTATACAAAAGACACTTGCAAATTTAAATTACACCGAGTAATAAAAGAAAACTATACATCACATTGTATTAATAAACCACTAAATACAAATACAAATGAATAAATACAACCTGAGAGATAAATCTAAATGGTTCCTATATACTACTATTTAATAGCGTAAAACAAGGCAAAATGAGAAGTCACCCAAACAAATAAATCAAGCCAATATAAGCAGAGTGAGTAGACCTTGAATATAAGCAAATATGAGAGGCCCAAGATGTGAAGCAGCAGCGGCATAGTGACAAATCCTGGGTAACCTTGGAACTTTAGTTTCCAACAGCTCCACTTGCAGCCTTATTTGTACAAGCAGTGCAACAGTTGCAAATGCACAGTAATCACAAACAAGCAAATCAGTGCCCAACTGCACATTTGCATCTTTTCCAGATGCAACCTAAAAACACATATGTATAATAAAACATTTTCAAAGTAAACATTCAGTGACACTCGTGTGTTAAAAGGCAAAAAAAGAATTTAAATTTACGTAAGCACAGAACATCTGGTACATTCAGCTATTTTTCTTTTCAGTCTAAAATAAAACCATAAGATACCTCATGTTAACTTTTGAGGCAGACTGGCTCCACATATTACTAAACAGATAAACAGTTCAATTAAGCTATTCAGGACACTTTTACGATTTCCTTTGATGGACACAATTAACCTGTTCAACTTTTCCTAAGGGATTTATCTAAATGCAACAACTAATTTCAGATTTTTTTTAAACCATACAGCTTTCACGCAAATACAAGAGAACAAAAAACTTTCTCCCAACTAAAAACACTTGCTGGTATACTACTTTGTTTTTAAAAGAGAATTCTATAAAACAACCCGAAAGATGTACTGTAATGTTACCACGGTTACATAAAAGACAAAGAGAGGACTCTCTTGTCTCTAGCCACATTTCTTAAGGAAGAAACCAAAGAGAGATCCTGCTTGCTACTAGTATGCAAGTTTGGGTGTTTCCCTCATATCACTGTGGGTATTCTGTAATAACCCAAAAATGTCAGTGTAGATTATTTGTTGAGACTTGATACAAGTGAAAGGGTGCAGCTAATACAATGCTGGCATGCCCTTGTGCTGAAATTGTAAGGATTGTGTATGGATTCCTTTGAGCAAGTACTTGGGAGGGTTGGTTTAGTTCTGAAAAATGAATGGATTGACCTAACGCATCCAGTTTTTATTATCAGAAACGGACATGCAAGATTTTAAACAAAGCACTTAGAAAATGCAAAAATAGATTTTCCTCTCCAGTGTCATGAGTAGCCCCCACTTTATCATGTGAATAAACAGATAAAATATATATATTTTCAGGTTAAAAAGCTGAAGCCTAAAACGTGTGGTATCTCACTATCTTTAAGTTGAAATAACTTTCTTATTTCTCATTCTATTTAATACATATTAAAATATCTGTTAAGAAAGAAAGAAAAAAAAAACACAAGCCTATTTAAAGATATACCGGCAAAGTACAGGAAAGAAATATGGATGCTAGGAATTCCGATGCTATCCTTGCAAACAAATTATTTGCTTATTTTAAAATCCACTTAGTGCAAGTCTGAGTTATGAGAGCTGAGCTGCAAGAGATCTGGCAGAGTCCGGCAGATGATAGCAACCAACTTTGGACAGAGCAGACCAGTCCATTAAATGCTCAACTGACTGACACACACACACACACACACACACACACACACCCTACTCACTCACATGACCCTAGTTATGAGTTACCATTTAACCTAGCACTTATTTCTCATATTTTCAAGAAAACTATTCATTTACCAGTTTCTAGACATGAACTAGAAACATGTGGAGCAACAGGCACAACATTACTGGCACAAGGAATTATACAGAAACTACAGTATATGACATGAAACAAGATAAAGCAATTTCTTCAGCTGGCAAAATTCCCTGTGGACCAGACATTTGTCTTATTGCTTCATGTTCATTTTTTACATCGACCCTTGAAATTATTTGTATATTTTTGGGTTAAAACACTAAAGCCTAAAACTTGTGACATTTCATTACCTTTCCATTTAAATATTGTTTCTATTTCTCATATTATTTAATGTGTATTAAAATATTTGTTAAAACACACAAGCCCAATTTCAGCAATATACAGTACAGAAACATATGGATGCTGTGACTCCAGTCAAGTCCACTGAATTATTTTCCATGTACTGATATCACTGCTGTTTTAAACCCCTTTTACTGGTGTGCATAATAGTCATTTAATTTCAGATTAAGCTCTAAAGTGGGAATGAGTGATAAACCAGTCCATTCATTGTTCCAGATTAAATTCCTCTTGTGGTACAGATTTGGAGAAGAAGAAAAAAAAAGTTAGACCGGCATACTTAAAATTAGTAGAAAACTATCAAAAACATGTAAATGTAAAACATGTTCTGTAACAAACAATGCAAATCTGTGCATATAAAAGGAAATCGGAGATTGTTGATTCTTTGTGTACAGACCTGCTAGGAGTCCACCCCTTAAGAGTATTGCCCAGAGTGATGTGCGGTTCAGCCTATTGGTAAGTTGTTACAAACAAGAAGATAGGACAGGAAAAAGATGTGGGTTATGTTTGCTTGGCAGCAGTGATGTGAGCAAGTGACAAAGAAGCTGTACTTTTATAAATTCAGGGGAGGCAAATTACGTTTTATGAGACAACAACAACAACATTTATTTATACTGTATAGCACATTTTCATACAAACAGTAGCTCAAAGTGCTTTACATAATAAAGAATAGAAAAATAAAAGACAATTATAAAACAAAATAAATCAACATTAATTAACATCGAATAAGAGTAAGGTTCAATGGCCAGGGGGGACAGAAAAAACAAAAAAACTCCAGACAGCTGGAGAAAAAATAAAATCTGTAGGGACTGTGCATTTTAGTTCCCGAATTAAATAAACAAACCTCATACTTGGGTCCATGTATTCACTCTGTGTTGAAATACTAAGTATTTTAACCTAAGACATGGCATAGTCTCCCTGCCATGCCAGCAAGCATTCCAGGTGCACAGTGCAATCCAGTGCAAAAAAAATACACTGTAAGTTAAACGTGACAATTTTTAGCTGTTGCTATTTGACATCAAATTCAAAATTCCATGAAAATGTCTAAATACTTCTGATTTATTACACTAAACATTAACTATATCTTTTGGATTTAAATATCCTCAATAGAGATACTTTTTCTGTACCAGACTAACACATAATAGTCACAATCTGTTTTATATTCAAGGATTGAAAACAATATTTTTGTTTGAATTTCTGGACAATTTAGGCAGCAGTGACAACAGGAAGCAATCAGAAGAGTTAAAAATCTAACAAACTCTGCATATCAGTATAAGAAACCACTTGGCCAAAACAGATTTAAACTAGCCTGTCTGGCTTAAAAAAAAATTGAGGAACTGAGGATATAGACATCCAGACAGACAATTTTCTTCTGGCAGAATCATAAGGACGTACCAAAATCTCTAGAAACATGGGAAAAAAAAACCCATAGGTAAAAAATGTAACCTCCTTTTATTATTTTAAGACTGACACTGGCCGAGTCCAAAACCAAACAACATAATGGGTAATGTTCCAAGGGCAGACCCTAAGGGAGTCCAGTGATAAACTCATCCTATTATCATTCTAACTGTATTCTTTGTCTATGTGCTGTTAACTACAGTTCAGTAAATTACTTTCAGCTTATATGCTAGCTTGAAAATGAATCTTTAGTTTGGAATCATATGAAGCACATTTTGAAAGACTAGATAAAACTATGCTGCACGTTGTGCTTTAGATGATTTCTCAAGCAGCCAGTCGACTGGTTCGGAATGGTGTGGGGTAACGGGAACACTTATCCAGGGCGTTGGTCTTGTGGGGTGGATTAGGAGGTTCTGAGCAAAATTGAATGTTTTCTGTAATTGTGCCATTAGTAACAATACTGACATCAGCAGCAGCAACAGCTGCGTGGAGTTAGTGAAGATGTGAAGGCATAATTAATGTACTGGCCATTATGCAAATCAGCTCACTGCTTCTAGTGCCCGCCACAGGATAATAGCATCCTCCCACCTAAGCCACATTTCAGTTATTTCATAGTGGCTATAATCCTGTGCATCAAGTGGAATGTATGCATCAAATAAGTTTTGCACATGTAATCAATGACTTTGTAACTGCAAAAGCTTGGGTATGGATTCCATAGAAAATTACTGAAGACAGACAGGACCTGTTATTTTACTATGTTTGTTTTACATAACATTAAAAGAATATTTTGTTGCATCTGTTCTGGCTTGCAGTATTGCAAAATACAAGCTGATAATCTTTTGCATTGGACTTCAAACATAAAAAAATTACACATTGGTAATGTTATGCATTTGGGCTGAAATGTTATAAAATACAGATTGCTAATTTTCTTTTAGTAACAGTTTTGTTAAATCACCAAATACACTGTGAGGATAGGCCCATTAGTTCAGTTCTGTCCCAGCTCAGATATGTATCACAGTGCTTGGCTCCTCTCATAAATCCCACCCATTTTCAAACAAGAACACTTACTTTATTAAAAAATAAATTATCAGATTTACAGGGTCGGAAGTAAGGCCCATTATTAAAAAAAAAAGAGTAGCTTTCTGAACCTGAAGTTGTAAAATGCCTTCACATGGTGTTCAGTGTACATTCATTTCTGATCAACCAATACCTACATGTTCTAAGATTTTTCTGGTAGTAAAGTCCAAAATTCTGAGATAAAATGGTCATACTCACTGCACATGCAAGTAAGAATTTCTCTGCATATTGCAACAATAATCCACCCTAATAAAAGGATGAATGTATTGTGTCTGTCTGGTTGCCATGTCTCTGTCATTCCAACAGATGGCACAACATATACAATTTTCATAATAAAATGCACTGCATTTGTCATTACAAATCACAAAAATTAATGCCGGGTTTTCACATACGATATCAAATGGCATATAACAGAGACATATGCATTGTATTCTACACTGGAAATGTTAATGCTGAGATCAAATAGCACAAGTAATGAGTCTATAATCCACTGTATAACTGCATGGATCAGATAAACTGCAGTGTTGATAGATTACCAAAACATTTTTTGATGCTGCTTGATGTGAAAGTCACAACTTTATAATTAAATGGCTTTGTGTCCAATCCATGGCTGGTTTCTAGATGTGCCCAGTTTCTGTGTTTAGAGCTCCAGACCCCTGCTGAAATGTATAACCAACTAAGAAAATGGACCAATGAACAACTGAAAAGGTTCTGCAACATTGTTAAAGCATGGCCAATAAAATGTATACTGTACACTAAACAGGATGTTGCCAAAGGCGTAATTATAAAAAAAATGGAAAAATGGGTGCCAATGAATAGAACTGTATACAAGGGTCAAGGAAAGATAAAAAAGGGTATAAAGAATATTTCCAGATATTTATGGCAAGTTGCTTGAGGTCCCTTTCTTTAAGGGAGGCAGCTAATCCCAAAATATACCAAACCCCTTACTATGTACACAGTGGGTGTGGACACACCAATTGGACAAGAGCAATTGTGACCAGATCTGTCACTTCAGCATCACCCTCATCTATTGGCAAATTCCCAAGTGATAGCTGAAATCTCAGTTTCCCTTCCGTGACTCTTTCAGCTTGTTTTTGTTTCCATAGATAGAGCAAAGGAATTTTTTTCCACTTCTTGCCCAATTTTTTTTTATCAACTGCTTTGCTTGATAAGCAGACCACTATTTGTTTTCTCCTTTGTTCTTTTTTACTGTATTTCTTGCAACTATAAGCATGCTTGGGGGGATTAATCGGAATTCTGTTTAAGTGTCACAATTAGAATAAAGTGGTAAATACCTGAAAACTGACATGTGATTAAACTTGCCTCAAAATAAGGCAGTTGTTTCTCTTCATAACTTGACACATTTTTCCCATTAAAAATGGATGTGTTTCATTAATAAGAGTTTACTGCAAAGGGTTTATTCCATCTATTAGCTGAACAGTTATATTGTTGACACTCTTACATAGGCCTAGCAAAACAGGTTTGAGTGTTAATATTTTTGTGGAATAGGGAAGGTGCTGGAGTTTTCTTTTTTACAATTTTTTTTTTATATTTGTGCATTATAACCTCTTTAACTAAACAAGTGCACAAGATAGTTGGTTAGCGTTGAGAAAATTAGTTCCTTTTCAGTTACCCTTAGTGATCATCAGGCCGTCTATATTATTCAAGGAATCTTGGTGTCATTTTTGATTTTTCCCTTTCTTATTCTAACCACATAAATCACATTAAGAAACTTTTTTACTTCCATCTCCACAACGTTTGTTCATTCCTTTCCTTTTCCAATCCTGAGAAACTAGTCCATGCTTTTATTGGATCCTGCATCAAACACTGTAACTCCCCACTAGCAGGTGCCCCTTATAATCATTCATCACAGATCCAGTGGGTTCGAAATTCTGCTGCAAGAGTCCTTACACAGAGCCATAACAGCAGGCACAACATCCGTCCTGCTACACTATTACTAGCTCCCTGCATCTTATAGGTATGAACATAAAATTCTACTAATAACTTATAAAGCATTAAATACCATGCACCAGGCTACTTCCATCATCACTACGTTCCTGTTCACTGACTCTAACAATCTCTATTTGCCCCAAACTAACTTATGCTCTCTGGGTGGCAGAGCCTTCAGCTCTAAAGTGCCAACAGTTTGGAATGGCCTCCATAAAATAATGAGATCAACTGACCCAAGTCATTCTTTTAAAAAAACAACTTAAAACTAATTTGTTCGGGAAGACATTTAACAGACCCTGACAATATGACCTTTCTCTCAGGTTACCCTCTCTCTCCAGGTGCTCAGGGGTATTTTGTTTGTAACACAAATTATGTTATCAGTCCAGGGTTTTCTTGTAGTAGTTTGTATTTTTTGCATTTTTATTCCGGTTTATTTTCTCTTATTCTAATTCAAAGTTTTGTGTTTCCTGCATTTATCCTTACTGTTTATGCATATATTTTCTATCCAACATTGCATATTCCCTTTTTTTCATTTTGAATTCCTGTGAAGCAATTTGAGCATGAGAAAGGTGCTATATAAATAAAAAGTATTTTTTTTTATAACGTTGTACATATCTAGTCATTCACATTATGTGGATTGGATTTTGTAAATTTCTTTGGACAAAGTTGTCTTGAAAGTAAAGAACAGCAGTACTTTACATTTACAACCTTTAGAATTAAAAAAGCAAACTACTGTATGTGATTTTAGCTGTAAGTTAAAACTCTGATGAAATGGGAACGGCAAGGAAATTTTATACATTAGTATATTGGGGAAAAAATGGGAACATTACTTCCTTCCCTCTCCTGTTTGAATACAATGCAAGTGAAGAAGATGGAAATTTACTATGCATCTCAGCTGAGCAAATAATCATGTACCACCTATTCAGTTCTCAGTTGTGTGAAATTCACAGTTTGTTTTTTTGTTTTTTTTTTAGCTTCTAGTGCGTATCATAATTCATCACAGAAGTATGATTTAAGGTTTAATATCTAAATGTAATCCAGTGTTGATCTTGCCCTGCTATGTACCATCATTACATCAAGGGCAGATTCCTGCTTGCTTTCTGAAACCCGGTACTGGAAAAGGAGATCCCACTAAACGTAAGCCGTTTGACGAGGCTCATTACACTGCAACACGTGCCTTACAATTAATTTCACACAATTATCATGTGCATCAAGCTGTCGTGTGCATTCTGGTTCCTTCTTTGCTTTTACTACTGCAAGGCTACACTCTGCCTTTCAGGAATCATGGACCTTTTTTAAAATCAGTAACTTCCTCATTTTAATAACAATCAAATTAGGAAATTATTTTATATTGTAGAAATTAAAATTGTATAAATATATAAAAACTGTGATCAACTTTATTAATAACACAACTTGTCGGATGACCGTTGTAACAACTGAGGTTACTGAGAAACGCCTCCGTATTGATCGCTTAGCTTACGGGTTCAGCGCCAAACTAAGGCTTCGCTTCCCGTGAAAGGGCACACCAAAACCAATAATGACCCAAAATAAACCCTGGGACTTTTTTTTTTGTGGGAGCTTGTCCACTATGTTTCACAAGGCGCGGCGACTGTGCGACTAATTCAAACCTGGCCGGGACGTCAGAGGACACACCCTTCTCGCTCACAAGAAGTGGCCAATCAATCTAGCAGCATGTCCTCAAAAGAATAACCGCGCGTTTAATAAAGGGCACTTCAGCCCCATCTATGTCATGTCTGCACCTACGCTACCCGATGTAGAGGCATCATTTGGATCTACGATGTGTCTGACGTCCCTGACTGCGCCCGGTCGTGGTCACGCATAACGCCAGTTATTGGAAAATAAACAATGCCAATTTGGAGGGAACAGCGCGGTCGATTCTTACCTGTGCAGCGTGTACGAGCCGTTCCTCTTTAGTCTCATCCCGACGGACAGGAATCGAACGAAGTAATCCAGAATGGAAGGGCTTACTTGTTCCGCCGCGTGGCTTTTTATTTGAGCGCTCGGAGACTCCTATAGTCTACACTTTCCAGCCCGGCGCGTAGCAGCAGCGGCTATGCAGCTGGCGGTCGGGATGCTAATTAAGTCGCGGGGGGGAGGCAATCAGCTCCGGATGCCCTAGTGCGCGTCTCCCCTCTCTCCGAGGTGTCAAAACAAACCCTCTCTAAAGAGTTGGGACTCTGCAACACCTGTGAAAGCAGGAGCTCGCGCTTCAGATTTAAGAACCGCTCGATATTTGTAGTGCTTTTGATGTTCTTTCCCTGTTTGTCGTACGCAAAAAGCTGCTAATTCTTCCAACTGGAATAGGCAGGCGATGACTGAAGGGCGCTTGAGGAGTCTTAAATAGGACTTGCTCTCATTTGGGGGACATGTGTAACGCGTAAAAAAGCGGACTCTCTCTCTCCCTCTTTCACTGCCGCCCCCTAGTGGAATGTGGTGTGCCCCCTTTCTCCTCAGCCGTTGTATTTGTTGCACTCTATCCCGGGCACCGTGCCCAGCCTACTGTAGAAATCACAGCACCCGGCTGTCTGCTTTCTTTCCTGTGTAACTGAACATCCCACACGCATGGTCGGGGGGTCACAACTGTGTAGTTGGAGAGTGTCAGAGTGACTCTTTTTTAAAACTCAAGTTCTTAAGTTTTTAATTAAAGTAAGGAAGTGCTGTTGCCTGGCAGGGTTCTCTCCCACCACCTCACTTAGAAAAATAAGCATACCTATTATTAAACTCGGCGTCTTGGGTTTCAGGCTATTTTTTTCCCTTCGGAGTACACAGATGATCGGCGCCAAGCTCAACTGGGCATTGGTGCTGCAGCCCGCATACCATCAAAAAGTCCTAACCTAAAAATAGAGCCATTTTCTTTTAACACTTTACTCTCTGTTCCCTCCTGCAAAAGCTGTCTGCAAACTAGAATAATCCTTGTAATCAGAGTGCATTGGATTACAATAAAGCACACTGTGGATGGGCTATTGCGCTAACCCTTAAACACTCTTTAACTCGCTATAATACTCAATTTCTAATTCTCTAGTTTACTCATGCACTTACTTGGGCAAAGCCTCAGTCACACACGTTCTCAGGCACTCATAAAATGCTCTCTCAAGCAGAAACCAGCTGGCCCAGTAGCTCATGACTTACTAATTGCTTCGTACAAATGCTGGCTCACACAATCGAACACGCTGGCACTCAAAACCTAACTGGCTAACTCACTGACAAAAAGTATACCTTTGATAACCAAGAGACAACCAGCCCATCACACTCATTTGGTTATTTAATTCTCAAGATGTCTCAGTACCTTTGAGGGATTATAATTTAAATTTGTTGAGATTTCCACTTCAACTATATGAATAATTTGCCCAATGAAATTGTGCTAAATCTGGAATAATCTGATGAGTGTTTCTGGGTTCCATCTTGAGTGAAGTTGATTTAATCCTCACTAGATGTATTTGAGTATGACTCACAAAGAGGTTAACTTTCTGGCGGTCACTAACTCTCTCATGTCTGCATACAAAAAGTCAGTGGCCCACTTGGTTACTAACTACCAAACTCATTTAGCTGCTAATTAAATGGCTTTATCTTTGAAGATTCCTAATTTAATATCTAAACACTAAACAATAGATAGCTCTAGAAACCCACCTACCGTCTTACAATCTCATAAAATAAATGAGCTCAGTGCAAGTGAAATATAGCAGTGATATTTTTGTTAAATCAAATCCTGCTTACATACTGTATTATTGGAAAACGAACATCTAAATAAATTTTTTATCAAATATATAGGAAACATGAAGGTGCCGAATATTTCAAGCAACTCCATGTTACAGGTAGATCAGCCTAATACTGATAATTTAGATTTATGCATGTAATTTTTTTTAATCAAATCTTTATTAAAAGGCATAAAAATGGCAATCTTAGAGAAAGAAAAGCTTTTCGACATAAAGAGTCCTAATGCTCAGCACACACCTCCCCAACCCTTCCCATAACCTCAAAGTCCCGCAGAGTATAAGATTCTAAATGCCAATAAACAAGCATAAGTGGATTGAAAATAAAATGAGTGAACTGATCAGTTAAGGTTAATTCACATTACATGACTTTACAAGTGATTTTCAGTCGTAGCTTTCATTAACATAATCTTAGTGAGTTGGAGGTATGCAGTGGTTTACACCTGTAAATTCTTTTGTGTAATGCGACTCGGTCCAGCTAGTCTATGACTGGCTCTGATTTTGTCTTTCGTTGAAGGAATGGCTCTGCATTTATGAGAGCTGACTGCCCATGAATGCTCATTTGTTAGTTTAATGGATATAATGCAGCAATGAGGAATAAGGAAAGTGGCTGTTTTAGACCTCACAAACAGAAGACAGGCTGTCTGATGTCTCATGTTCTACGTAATACATCTGAATTTGGGAACAAGTGGCAGTTGAACTCACTGTAGCTGTTAACCCTTCATACAGTGCTGGCTCCATAAGGCTGCATATTACTTGCTGTCAAAAAAACAGTACAAGCAAGACTGTAGTGGATGGTAAGCAAACAATTTGTAAATGTGACAAATCCAGCAATTTTTGGCATTTTAAACTGGAGTGGTTTAACGACAAGTTCATCAACAACAGTAGGCAAGTCTAACATACCCAAACACTAACACTGGCTTTAGGAGCATCAACACAGCAACACAATCAAAGAGATAAAAAGCTACAGGTCAGGCCTTCAGTGAAGACAAAGGGGCACCTGCACAGAACTAAATGTATATAGTCGGATTAATTATCAATGTAGGGACCAGATGCTTCGTTGATCCTCACTGCTGCGAGTTCCAGACAGAGAAAAAAAGGTGAAATAAGATTTCCAATGAGATACAAGGGTAACTTTTGCAGTAATTGTCTTCCAGGCCTCTGCTAGTTAGCAGATAGATAGACCAAGGAGAGGTGTTTTAGTAAAAAATGTGACCATACTGTGACTGCAATGTTAAAGATGATACTTTAATGAGAAGGAATCATATTGTCCTTATTGGTTTCTGTATTTCCGTGTGAGTTACACACTCTTTTTGGAGAAGAAACACATTCCCTTTCAAACAGACTTTTTTTTTTTAAACAAGAAAGGTGGAGGAAAAAATATGAAATCCTCCTGAAACTGGTTGAACAATAATGCAGGCCTGAGATCACCACCAGTCTGTTGCAGCTTTTTTTATTGGGTGTATGTCATAGAAAACGTCTTTATTATCTGGTGTCTGCCTGACAATTTTCCGCTCCATGCCAACAGGAGGTGGGGCTCGGCAGACAGCAATATTACCCACAAACCCCACCCAGTCCAGCTATAAACTGAAATGTGGCAAAATTTAGAATGATTACGCCTAAGTGGCCAGAAGCAGAGGGCAGTCCTGAAAATGTAGTTGGGAGAGTGACAGTGTAAAGCTGTAATAGCTGGTAATTCTGCCCTGAGGACCAGCAACTGCTTCTTATTCCTTGGCCTTTCTAATTATTTGTCTCTACTGAATTGGCAGCAAGAAAACCCTCATCAGTTATTTGTATTTTATCCTAACATGACCCCAACTTAATGTTTTTTTGATCCTTTGAAGTAATGCTGAAAATCTCCAGGTGCGAGTGCCTGCTGAAAATTTAATAACAAAAGAAATTCTAAAAGTAGATCATAGATATTTAAAAAAATACATGTTTAAATCTTATCACTTAAAGTAACAGAGTCCAAGCAAGGCTATTGACGTGGCACAATAAACATAGACAGCAAGTAGATGTCCAACTCAGGACAAGTGTTTCATCTGGGATTCTGCAATCTCATTTTTAGCTCTGCCATTTTCAAAGCGGCACTTGTGTAGGCACCTGCCAGAACTGTACCCAAACAGATCAATGTGGCTTACACAAAATTCCAGCTGCATTTTGGATTCTGGGAACTCAAGATTTGTCTTTTAAATGGCAAATGATTTCTTTAACACTCCTTATAATTCTGGCTGCTGGCATAGCACTGAAAAGCAGTGAAGTGATATCAATGATTTTTTTTTTTTTTACAATTTGGTATTATCATCCATAAAAATGAAACATAATAAATTAGGGGATTATTGTTGGTCAATTTAACTTCTTTTACAAAGACTACTTGTTTATGTGTTTTGTGCTACAATTAATCATCAGAGTCATGGTTGCACAATGTTCAGTGTAGCCAACTTTCGACTTCACATACACAGGATTTTAAATTCCAGCTCCAATTGTGTTTGTCTAGAGTTTGCATTCACTTGAACTTCAAGTCAAGACATTCATGTCTCTGGTGACTCTTCATATGAAGTCAGTAGATGGATTGGAAGGAGCATGGGGGGTCATGAGGTCGCATTTAAAGGGGTCTGTGGCACTCCCGAAATCTATGAAAAAGGACGAAGGTCCAAGTCTTTAGAGTCCTGGTGCTTCCTGTCTTGCTAAATGGTTGTGAGACATGGACACTATCCAGTGACCCAAGACGAAGACTGGACTCATTTGGTACTGTATCTCTCCAGAAAATCCTTGGGCACTGTTGGTTTGACTTTGTGTCGAATAAGCAGCTGCTCATGGTGTCCCGAATGAGGCACATTACCTGCATTGTGAGGAAGCGTCAGTTTCAGCACTACGGCCATGTGGAGCGTTTCCCTGAGGGTGATCCAGCTTGTAAGATTCTCATTTTTGGGGACCTGAGTGGCTGGACCAGGCCAAAGGGTTGCCCAAATAACATCTGGCTGCGGCAGATAGAGTTATTTCTGGAGGGTGGGACTGGACCGCATGTCTGCCTGGGGGGTTGCCAACCGGGATCCTGAGTTGTTTCATCATGTAGTGGGTGCAGCAACACACTGTACCAGTGCATGCTCCACAACATGACTTGACTTGATTTGAAAGATGTGCCTGATAGGTTGATTAATGCCTTTAAACTGGTCCTATCAATATCAATGTGCCATGCGATCAACTAGTGTCAAGCCTTCCAAAGGTTTACTTTCTCCAGTAGTGCTCTCTGCTTTCTGCCCCTTCATCATGAAGAAGCCAATTCTGAACTCTTACATTTTCTGTTAAAAGGACTTTATATTGATGTAATTATGTTATATTTAACCAGTGATATTTATTGCTCTTTTTCTGTTTTTGTACACTGACTTATGAGTTTATTTATAAAAATGCTACAAGGTTTAATACTGTTATTGCATTAGTTGTAAGTCTGTGTAAGTGCTTAAAGTCTGGATGACAGTCTGGCTTAGCTCCATGCTCCCTGTTGCATTTGGGAGCCTCTTGAATTTGAACCATCAATAGTTATGTACAGAGATGAGCCAGGCAAATGAGGACACACACATGCAGAAAGGGGTAGGTGTAAAGGTGGACAAGTGCTTTTACTTAAAATCAATCAAAAACAAAGTGTTCAAAAGTGTAGTGTGTCAAAAGGTTCAATAAATATCTATTAAACAAATAATCCATAAAAAACATGGCAATGTGAAGGTTAAAAATCCATAATAAATACTATATTAAAATCTAAGTTAAAATCCAAGCCAGTTCTTTAAAACTGACAAGTCCTAATGCATCCATCTAAAATATTTGTCTCCTCTGCTTACCAAGAGTGGGCTCCTACCACCAGAGGAGACGTCCTCCCAATTGACGCAGTCAACCAATCCCTGGCTCGGGTCCTCATTGCCTGGCTCTCAGCATCCATGGGGCACTGTGCTGTGCTGAGCCAAGCTACTCAGGTCTCTTGCCGCCAGTCCCTCGTTGTCTGCATGAGACACATTATATCAGGTCACTCCTCTCTGGCAGTTGCTCAGTATGAGTGTTCCTTCCTCAGCCTAAGGCTCCTGAAGCCTTAACACTAGAATTACCAGAGCCTACGAAAAATCTCAAAAATCCGTTCCACCTTAAATCGCTTCTTAAATACGTTCGCACCTCTCTGCCAGCGTCTTTTATCCGCTAAATGTGCCGATAAAGACAAGCTGCAAGCAGCCGGCTATTCCATCCCCCCACTGACTTAGAACGTGCACGAATTTCTCCCAGCTCATGCCTTGATTGATTATCTGGGAGTGAAGTGGAGTTTTAGAGTGTAAATAATAGATCGTTATTTGGAATACACACATTTCATGTGTGTTCCGTTTCTACAGTAATCTGTGTAAACACATTTTTAAAACAAAAATGTTTTTCATATTCTAGTAGTAAATGACAAAATGTAGGCATAAACTATATAATGTATGAAGCCTTAAGTCCAAATATCAAAGAAACACTTTCACAAAAGGTACAAATATAACAGAACAAGTGCGCTTTTTTTTCAAAAATATAACTGCAGAAAAAAAAGCTGTGTTAGCATGCCACATTGACACGCATTTACTACAACTGCCTCGGTGGCGCAATGGTATCAACTGCTGACTGGTAATCAAAAGATCACAAATTTGATCCCGCACGACTCTGTTTTGAGAAATGAACTGCTCTCATTCTTACTATTTTAGAATAAAAACATACATTGATTTCAGTCTGTAACAGCCGGTGTAATTTATGATACTTGTAAAGGTTAGCTTTGTTTTTTTTTTTATTCACTTTTCATTCTCTCAGTCTCGTTCAGGATCCTTCCCTACCCAAAACCCCCAGCCCCCCTCCCAATCTGACATTGCTGTTTTCACATTCCTTGTTTTATTATAAGCACGAGGTCTTTGATAAAGTAAGGGGATTACAAACCTAGAAGTAGCAGAGTTTTCACAAAAACCACAACCATAAAGTGTTCAACCAAAGCAAATATTAAGACACAAAAAGATGAGCATAAAAAAATACGGCCGAATGGCACCCGTGGTCAGAATACTCCACACGCAAGAATGTCAAGCTAGATACGAGGCTGCTGTGGTAGCTGCAGGTTTTCATTCCAGTCACTTGCTTACTTCTTAATCAAATACTGCTGCTAATTCTTTTCCTTTAATTTCAAGTCATTCTTTGGGGTGTCAATCTCAGTTCCTGGAAGGCCATTATCTTCACTGACCAATTTCATTTGATCCCGATTCTTGCCGGTTAAGGAAACATATTGTTTAATTCTATAGCCTCTTAGTGCTCTCATTGTGCCATCACAGACATTTCTAATACATCATTACTTCTTACACATTCACTCTATTCTTTTCAAATATTTTATTAAAACAGATATATTTAATGATGGTGGAAATTGAACCAAGTCAGCTAGCTGGTTATCTGTTAGCACACTTGCATCACATTATTTTTGGATTGCTGGTTAAGGATAAAGAAGCAATCAAGGGTTCTAAATCTTAAAAAGCAAGTCAATTAAAATTAAGAAAAAAAGACAAGTGTTAAAATAGCAGCAGTATTTGAGAGTGGCTGGTATGAAATCCTGTAACACCATAGCCCTACAGGATCTGAGTTTGACACCCCTGCTCAACAATAAACATTGATTGTCAACTGTTAGTACATGTTGATTTACAGTTATGTTGGTCTGTGGTCCGGGTTTGGCACACAATGGTCTGTTCTAAAAGAGCAAAATGCAAGAATACCAAATCTAAAATACAATAGAAAGGGAGTGGAATGTCCGCCTGAATGGAGAGTAGGATTGAAGTAGCTTTTGTCTAGAGATCTAGGAAAAATGCTTCCAGTGAGAAGCAGCTGTAAACCTATTTAGGGATAGAGGGTCACAGGGAACTACAGAGGGTGACAAAGTCTGCTACAGAAACATTGCAAGAATAATGTGAGGATTTAATTCCCTTTTATGAGTGTCTCTTTCCCAATGAAGCACAAAATCATTATTTCTATGCTAATAATAATAATAATGACAGTAAACCTGTGAAAAGCTGAAGTCCACAACTATGGTCACATGCTAAGGTCAATGCTTGTTGAGATCAAAATTAGACATAGCCAGTGGAAGTTCAGTACAGTGAGTACAAGTCCTGTACAGACTTGGTATTAAAAAGGTGTCTTATATTTTTAATAAATTTAAAAGATTTTTTTCTTCAAGCTTGAACAGGAAGAAAGAACTAATAAACACCAACCCACATGTAAGCCTCCCAATTAGTAACTTTTTGAATGCTGTGTTCAGAAGGGCCCTGCTTATAAACAGGAAAGTAGCACATTTTCATTACTATCATTGAAGGGAGATGAATTGAATTCACTAAGGTGAAATTGAACACGCTGGCCCAATACGAGTGAGTATGGGTATGAGGTAATTGTGTGACTGGCATGTCAACACACAGTGTTACCATGATAAGCACAAGCCCCCGTGACCCTGATTAACAGTTTAGAAAATGGAGGGTGGGACTTTGAAAAATCATGTCTGGAAGTAAAATTTCTGCTATTACTAGCAAGTACTTGCCGGTTAAAACAGAATTCTCTCTCTTTAGTGTTATTTTATTTTTATGATGACAGCTATACAATGAGAAGTTCCACAAAACTATCAGTAGCACATAGTACCTTACAGCCTGTCTTCATGAGTAAGGCTCCTTTATACCATCTGCTTTATGAAAACTATCACTACAACTACTTCTGCAACCCAAGTTAATTAAAGCCAATGAAATCAGTCAGCTACAGTTCTAGTCAACTATCCATCCATCCACCCATTATCCAACCCACTATACAAGGTCACGGGGGTCTGCTGGAGCCAATCCCAGCCAACACAGGGCGCAAGGCAGGAAACAAACACTGCGCAGCGCGCTATGCCACACACAAACACACACACACTAGGGACAATTTTGAATCACCAAAGCACCTAACCTGCATGTCTTTGGACTGTGGGAGGAAACCGGAGTACCCGGAGGAAACCCACGTAGACACAGGGAAACATGCAGCGCTACCCACTGCGCCACCATGCCGCCCTCTAGTCAACTATAAATCTAAAAATGTTTTCAGTGAAAAGCAACTCTAAAAGTATTAGGCAATCCATAAATACACTTTAGCTTCACTCCAAGAATCCTCTTTAACGTTTCCCCCACCCTTCCAACACCACTGACTTCTGAAACAGTGACAGCAAAGACAAAGCAAAAAGTTTTGTTTATATTATTTAAATAGAGTTTTATATTTTTGTAATAGGGTGTATCTTAAGATTAAGTGTTCTCCCTACTATAAGAAGGAAACAACAAAATGGCATAATTATTGTTAAAAGCAGAAGCTAATGAAAAATACATGAAGGTGGAAGGGTCACTCATCACTGCATCCAATGCCAGACAACATTAAATAAACATGGGGTTACAATTTTTCCATGATTAATTACAAGTCTAGTAATGGCATTTGGGATATGCTCTATTGGGCTTCAAAAGAAGTGGCTCAGCCTCCCACCCGACCTTCATAGAAGCTGGCTGTAGCAAGATAAGAAGCAATTTTGCTTTCCAGGGCAAATGGTTCAGCTTGGCAAATACATTTTCTATTCAGTTCCATGAAGTAGCCATTAATCAAATAACTGTTCATTACGGACTTTAATATGTTAACTGATTCAGGTAATTCAATTGGAAGAGGTTAATAAAGACTAAGTGTAAAACTGGACAAAGCTTACTATGAAATTCTTTCACTCGTCTTGCACTCCTGACTTTTCAAATATCTATCTCTTAAAATTTGCAATACAAGACTGAATATTATATAGTTTACAAAGGTATACTTTTTGCAAGATTATAGGATAGAGAGAAGAAAGGCCTGGCTGACAACGCTTAAAAGGTCAAATGCACCATCATACTGTATAGCTCTTGACTGAATTCATCCCTCCCATATGCCTGCAGAGCTGTAAAGTCTAGGGTCAGTTGATCTATATTCACACAGTTTTTCGGGATGGGGGATAGAATAGGAATCTTAAAGGAGTTCAACACACAAAATTCAGAAAAGTCAGAACATAGAATTCTCACTTCATTTACAGAAGGGTGGCCTCAAGTAAATCCAGTAAGGAGACATGAGGCAGCTCGATAACTGCTCTAGAACCTCAGGACACTGTACCCCAAATCATAAAGCTGTTGGAGAATCACTGTATTGTAGTCATACCTTAAAACACCCAAAAGTGAAATGATTAAAGTTCACTAGGCACAATCTGGAAGAGGGGATCAGTGAACATATACAGATCAGGACCACAAGATGGTATAAAGGCTGAGGAAAGAAGACATGCAATTTGTTTATACCCAATCATGCACGTGCACTTCAGAGGCATCTCCACCCCAGGCTCACAACAAAATCTCCAGCTTCAGGCTAGTCAGCCTCAGAGACCAGGCTCACACTGCTGCTGAGGGAGAATTGAAACTTTGTTGTGATGGCAGCCGAGTATGTTATACAAGTATGTACAGTATTTATATTTGTGTGCTTGTGCTTACACACTATACACTCATGTCCTCACTTGCACATCTCCTTTATAATTGCACTAATTTGCAACTGTTGCATTTTATTTAACTTATGTTTAACTTTCAGTTTTAATTTAAGGAGTTTACCAAAAAATATCATATGAGCTGCATAGCCCCCCACCTGACTTTCAGGGACTCAAATGTATATGAACATTTGACTGAAGCTGTTCCATAGGCAGGTAGGAGCAGTTCTCTCATTATTTAATTAACTATTAAGCATGTAAAACTTCTGGAATGGATTCCATGTGTGGAATTTGCATTTGGAAGCTGCCACTGTGTATTTTTAATATGAGGTCCAAAGAGCTGTCCGTGCAAGTAAAACAGTCCATTACTGGGCTGAAAACAAACAAAACAAACCCTTCAGAGAGATAACAGAAACTCAAGGAGTGGTCAAATCAACTCTCTCGTAGATTTGTAAAGAGAAAGAACCCACTGGTAACCTCAACACCACCAAAAGGTCTAGAAAACCCCAGAAGACAACTGTGCTGAATGATTGCAGAATTCTGTCCTTGGTAAAGAAGAACCCCTTCACAAAATTTAGCCAAACCAAGAACACTCTCTGGGACGTAGGTCTATCATGGTGTACAATCAAGAGAAGACTTCATCAAAGTAAAGACAGAGGGTTTACCACAAGGTGCAAACCACAGATAAACCTCAAGCATAGGAAGGACAGATTAGACTTTGACAGAAAATTTTTTTTAGAAGCCTGTCCAGTTCTGGAACACTTTTCTTTGGACAAAGAAAACTAAGATCAATACAGTATATACAGAATGTAGGAAGGAGAAGTGTGTAGATAAGAGACGGAACAGCTCATGATCCGATGAATACTACATCATCTGTGAAACATGGTAGAGGCAGCCTTACGGCATGGGCATGCATGGCAGTGAATGGAAGTCGGTCAACTAGTGCTTATTGATGATATGACTGCTGGTGCAAGTTGCAGGATGATTTATGAAGTATACAGGATGGCTATACTATCTGCTCAGATTCAGACAAATACTGCAAAACTGATAGGACGACACTTCACAGTACAGATGAGCAATGAACTAAAACACACTGCGAATGAAAACCAAGTGGTTTTCAAAGAAAAGAAGTGGAAGATTCTTCAACTGACCTCAACCCAATTGGACATGCAGTTTGCATGCTGAAGACAAAACTGATAGCAGAAAGCCCAACAAACAAGCAGCCTATGAAGAAAACTTTACTAAAAGCCTGGCAAAGCATCACAGAGTGGAAACCCAGCACTTGGAAATGGTCATGAGTTCAGACTTCAGGCAGTCATTGACTGGAAAGGATTTTCACCTGAATACTGAAAATGATTATTATACTGTATTTATGATCATGTTAGTTTGTCCAAATACTTTTGAGCCTCTGAAAATAGGGGCTATATGTATAAAAATGTATAAAAATGCTGGTCTTTTCTGAACAGCTCACACAATGTTTTAGTTAGACCCCTTAAATTAAAGCTGAAAGACTATACGTCAACCACATCTTTTTGCTTTGTTTCAAACTCATTGTGGTGGTGAACAGAGCTAAAATTATGAAAATTGTGTCACTGTCCAAATACTTATGGACCTGACTGTAGGTGATGTTTGTCATGTTATAAGCAGCTCCAAAGCTACCAAGTTAAATTTCTGCACATTAACAACTGGCAAATAAAAGTGATTCTGGTTTTGAATCTAACCAGAGGCACAAAGCCATGATGCTGTATTACTGAAAATACTTAACTCAGAACATCATGTGAAGCTCAAAGTCATTCAAAGATTTCAAACAAAGACTCCCATTTCATCATGTATCATTGCATAAGATTAAATCTATTAAAAACCACCCACTTTTACTAATGGAGGCCCAGCCATCCTTCTACATGCATTGTAGCATTAGTAACCGGACATGTCTATAATAAATCTTGGCTTCTTCACAACAAAGCAGTTCCACTAACCAACCCCCCCAACCCCCCACTCACCGTTCACCTCCTCCTCCTTTTTTCATTGTCTCAGGTACTTCCTGTCTCCAATGAATGGGAGTGTGTATGTGAGTGTGTGAGGAAAGGAGGCTTTTCAACATATAACAAAAGCTCTGAATGACTAAACACTACCAGTAAAAATACGCAGTACTTGGTACCAGTCAAGGACACTCAAAATGTTTAATTTATAAGGAAGAGGAAACCAATCCTAAGTGTCTATTACACTCTAATTTATATAATTTCAAGCAATAATAGCAACTGAAACATTTAGAAAACTTAATGCAGGAGCACACTGCAGCTTCCCAATACCCTGGAACAAAAAGCAATGGATGCATTACTCTTAATGATTCTTACCTTTACTTGGTTCAAAATCTTCAATGACAAACTACATGTTCTGTGGTTCCCATATTACTGATGGGTACGGTTGCTCTGCCTTGTGTTTCAACTGTTGCTGTCTATCAATGAAAATACTTTTTTTGTACTGCCTTCATGTAGTAATAATCATTTTAAAAAACAAAAAAAAATTGCAATTTTATTGTACAAACCGCTACACCTTAAACACAAATACAGTATACTGTACATATCCAACCAACACATTCACAAACTTGTTTAATTTAATTCAGCTAATTACTGTTCCAGTAACATTGTTCAAAGGGCACGGACCAATCTAGGATGGAGCACCAGTCCACTGAAAGCGCCCACACACACACAAATACAGCATTAACCTCCAACCTAATACATTTGTTTTTGGGAGGAAAACCAGAGTATCCAGAATAAAACCCACACAAGGATGATGGAATAACATGCAGAATGCACACAGGCAACAACCATATGTGGGACGGTGAATCTCTGAGGGTGCAGAGCCAGCTTCTGCATATGTATATATTTATATGTATATACATATACACGCACACGCATTCACACTAGGCACAAGCAAGTCCAGTTCCTTTAAGGACTTCCTTAACCTGTTAGGCCCCACTGCCACAACTCACTCCTGAGTGCGTTCACTTCACCATTTAAAATTCTGATTTAAAAAAGCATGTCTGAAATCCCTTGCCTATTAATTTTGAACAGTTTATAATAAATATTTTAGACACTGCACATTTTTACAGACCTGCCTAATAACTTTGTGAATGGACAACTACAATGTTTTTGGTGAACACACACTCAATTTTCAGTTGCTCTGGTTTAGCAAAACTATCTCTGCATGCAACTATATTCTCTAATTTGAAACTTCCACATCAATTTTATAGGTACAATTGTATTGCTGTCTCATGCAAAGTCTAATCCCATGTCCAATCAATCCATCCATTATCCAACCCGCTATATCCTAACACAGGGTCACGGGGGTCTGCTGGAGCCAATCCCAACCAACACAGGGCACAAGGCAGGAACAAACCCCGGGCAGGGCGCCAGCACACCGCAGGGCACACACACCCACACACATCAAGCACAAACTAGGGACAATTTAGGATCGCCAATGCACCTAACCTGCATGTCTTTGGACTGAGGGAGGAAACCGCAGTACCCGGAGGAAACCCACGCAGACATGGAGAAAACATGCAAACTCCACGCAGGGAGGACCTGGGCCAATCAATCCAGATTTACTTATATAAGCAAAATTTATTGCATATTTATAGATCCAGCATTTTTTATTTACTTGTTTGTATTTTACTTCTGCTTCCTTCACAAAGTGCTTCATTATGGTGTACTGTATAAAAGGCACTGTATAAAATACGGATAAATTGTATAATAATTGGACTAAGTAGGTTAAGAAAATGGATGAATAATTGGTCTGTGCTTGGATATCCCCTTTCTGTGACGTGATTAGGTCTGCTATTGCTGCATGACTTCCTGCTGAGTATTTTCTGCTTATTGGGTGCTAAACACAGAGTGGACTGTATAATGTTTGTGAGTTAATGGCATATGGTCACTGTATAGTTTCTTCTACTTTCAATTAAGTATTACATTAGTATTAATTTTTTTCAACTGTTTATTTTAGAAACCTGTGGAGAACTATTTTTAATATGTAAAATATACAGGGCAATGGATCATCAACCAGTTTACAGACAACATGTGAATGTCCTTACAGGCACTATATATTTTGACTGGGCATATTCTGAGCAACCACTTCAAATATTCCTTCAGCCTTCCTTTAATTAAACTAAACAGTTAGTCCCATCTCTTAATACTTTTTATGTGAAAAATATTTTTTATTTAAAATGGAATACTTAAAAAATACATACACATATTGTATACTTGTGAACTGACAAAGAATTAAACAGGTGATTTTTTTTTTCTTTCTTGATGAAAAGGCACCCTTCTAGCAACCATGATTATGATACTGCCTACTGGCAATAACTCAGTGTTACATTAGGCAGGCGCTTGTGCATACCTGTAAAGTTGTTATTGTAGATCGTTGACAATTATACAGTTGAAAGCATTATTTTTCAAAAATTACAGTATGGAAAGAAGTATTAGAAAGTACATAAAATCACAGCTGCAACTTTTATTACAGACAAGACTGAAAAGGACTCTTGTCTCCCAATCCATTATTAAAGTAGAAGACCGCCACACACATAGCAATTCAAGACAAAATGCAGCTAACAAGTGGTAGGAATAAGGCTTAAACTAGTATTACTGAGTTAAGTGCCAAGTTCCTTCACTATGAATGAGGTGGTCACATACAATCCTAAACAAGTTATACTTCACACACGCTGTATTTTAAGCACAAGAGTAAGCAGTTATTTTGTGGTTGACTGAAGCTCCATATATGACGAAACAGTACTGTAGATGCAGAACTTTTTATATGACCACAACAGGTGGAGTTAAAGCAGAGGGCTGTTAGCCAGATGAGATCTACACATGAGAATTTACATACTGTGACTAAGAGAGGCATGCTGCTTTTTATGCCAAACTGGGGTGAGACAAAGCAATAGCATTGGAGGAAACCATCTTGCCATTGAGGTAAGTGTAAGAGAGTGATGGCATGGGAGGCACCCACTTCTCAGTGTATCATGCCTTAAGCATCTATGAGTGAGAGTACAGGAGGGATGTATTTCACTCTTTCCTTGCACCACTATGTGCAGCGGTGATTGTGAGAGAGTTAGAGTACAAGAAGCATGCAACTTACTCTTTCTCAAACCATAACAGATGAGTATGAGACTGAGTGTGGGTACAACAGGTTGTTCTTGTTCCATATTGGAAAGAAAAAAAAATGTTAACACACAACATGCTACTTTTTATTTCTGCCCTTCTTTTCTATGCTTCACCAGCAGTATACATAAAAGTGAATTTGTACAAATTTAGTTTTTGCATTTTGTGGCCTAACTAAATATATTCTGAAGTACAATTACATTTTCCAGAGTACTACATCAAGAAGCGATTTATTTTAATAATAACTATGGGGCTTTACCCCCTGCTTGCTTTGCTCACCCACCCCCTTACCCCCAGGCACACTGCACACTACACACCAGCCACTTCGTGTCTCTGCCTCTCGCATTGTGAAGAGGGGGGGTTGAACGCACAATAAGGAGATGCAGTCACTCCTCCAAAACCCCCTCTTAAACGGTGATGCAATGGGAAACAAATACATTTTTTTCTGCTCCCCTATGCTTGATCAGCTGGCTTGCTGCTGCTGCTGCTGCGTGTGCCATGCTGTGTGATCTGCATGTCGCGCAGCGCTTCGAACATTTAAAAGCCTGTATAGCAGCTGTCCTTTTGTCTCACTGCCTTGTCTCGCGGGACATTAAAATCACATCTCGACCCAAGATTTTTTTTTTTTATAATAGAGAGATTACTATTAGTAAAACAGTTGTCCAGTTTTGAAAATTACCACATGCATGCATGCATAATTCAAGAACAACTTTACAATGCTGCTCCTTGCTGAGTCACGTTTTTTACCACATATTTATAACTATATAAATACTGCCACAGATGGTCAAGATTTTCATAATTGTGACAGGACTGCCTCTGGATCCCTACAAGCCTAATCCTAGGCAAATAAGATTTGGTACAAAGGCGGATATCTTGAGGTACTGGAACTTGTAGGAGTAGTTAAATCAGTTCAGCGGGACAGATCTTCCGGTTTAAGAGACTAGCAATGCAGTGGTGAATTCAAGATGTGTGCTGTTTCAGCCAAGCAAGCCATCGACTGAGGACGCGAGTCTTGGGTGTTTGAGCAATGGATATATACAGCAAAACGTTTTAGAAAGCCCCTATTGGAACCAAGATAGTCAGGTGCAAAGATGATGGTACAGGCTAAGGATGACCAGAGGAGGTTGGGAGTAAAAAGGTAAAATGTAGTTAGACAATAACTAAGAGATGAAGTTAGGCAGGACTATTTACATGAAAGTGTAGGAAAGCTTCATTTACTCAAAATATTTGAAATCCTTTATTCATGCAATGTATTTATATAAGATAAAATAAAAAAATAAATACTGAGTTAATTACTCCAATAAGTTCCAGTACCTTAACAGCATACAATTTACATACCTTATCAAGCCCGCTTAACTCCGTTCAGGATCAGCGGTGACCACAACCTATTCTAGCAGAAACAGGCACAAGACAGGAACAGAAACAGAGTTTGAAAAAGGTGCTGGTCAATCACAAGATACACTCACATACACACAACACCATTTTAAAACATACAATTACCCTTAACATGCACATAAAGAGCAAGTTTTGAATTGAGAACACAGAATCCACACTCACTGAGGCAGCTATTAGGAACACCTGCACAACCTGCTTATTCATGTAATTATATAATCAGTCAATCATGTGGGAGCAAAACAAAACATAAAATCATGCAGATAAGGATCAGGAGCTTCAATTAACACTTGCATCAAACACCAGAATAATGGAAAAAATGTGATCTCAGATTGAGCACGGCTGTTTCTGTAACTGTTGATCTCCCGAGATTTTCACTCTGAACAATCTCTAGTGTTTACTCAGAATAATGTGAGAAAACAAAACACATCCAGTGAGTGGCAGTTCTGTGGAGAGAAACACCTTGTTCATGAGAGGGGTCAGAGGGGAATGGCCAGACTGACTGGAGCTGACAGAAAGGCTACAGTAACTTAGATAACTACGCTGCACAACCGTGGTGAGCAGAAAAGCATTTCAGAACACACAGCATGTCGAACTTTGAGGCAGATGACCACATCGAGTTCAACTTGTTCAGTGACGTTATAAGCCAGTAGGGTTAATTATTTTGCCACCATGCTACCAAATAAAAATTACAATGCAAACCACAAACAGTAGTGAACTGATTAGGGATAAAATGTACACTTTTCCATCCACATTCATATACCATACTCAAGAGACTGAATCAGAATTCCCCATTCTCAGCATGGACTCTTGTCAGCTGTGGCACTTTTTTGACAGCTTCTGTTTGTGCCCATGTGCCTTGGTTTGATATGGATGAAAGAGTGGGTTTGGCAACCATCTGAAATTAGGCAAGTGTGCAGCTTAATGTATTTTAAAGGAAAATTTGCTTAAGCAAAATTTACAGTTATTAGCATGCTTGCTTTAGTGCAAGTGGGAGTAAGATAAAATCAAATTAAGTCAAAGCAGTTTACCAGATTTTGGCACATGTATAACTAGCCTGCACATAAAAAAAAGATATAAAAATGTTGCTTTTAAAACCAAGTATTTATTTTCTAATTCTCTGGTTCAAAGCTGATGACAGCAATGGGCATATTTCATAAACCCATAGTATCAGGTAAATAAATTGTAAAATACTTCACCATAAAATAACAGTGTATTGTAAATTAAATAGTTGAGAAAAACAATCTAGCAAATGTCTGACAGCTCAGGTCCTTATCACTCAAGCAGAAATGCATAAAACGCACACTAACTCTTCAGCAATCTAGTGGGATCGTCTCCCAGTAGACTGTAGAGTGTAACTGTCAAAAGCTATCAATTCGCCAAACCTCCCTATAACATTCCAGTCGTATCTGTCAGTCTTCAAGGATATGTGGCCAAGAGCAGCAGGCTACTGAACATGGAGAACAGAGCAGCCAAAGTTATTAAGAAAGGAAAAAAAAAAAAGTCCAGTGTCAAGAGTCTTCATCAGAGTGTGAAAGCGAGCCAATGGAGGCTGACTGGTCTAAAAGAATTCAAGGCTAGCCTTGAAAAAACAAACAAAAGCCTGCGAAAGGAGGGTTGGTCATGACAAGTGAAAAGGGCTTTGCACTTGTAATATGGGGGTGCCATGTCATTGCATGCCACTGCTTAAGATGGGGGTGATCAGAACTCTTCTTTGTTTTGACTTTGCCTTAATGTCATCAAAACCAAATTAAAATCCAAACACCACTACCACTACCCCCACTTCCTCTAGCTGGCCTCTCTTTGGAATGCCATATGAAGTGATGACCTTTCAACTATACTGGAGACTCCTGTTTGGCAATAGAATTAAACAAAAATGTGAGCAGCTGGCTTTAAGAAATGACTGTAAACAGAAACATTTTTCCCCCATTAAATAAGCTGCCTGCAGTGGGACACTTGGTACTGCTGGCAGTGGTTCACATGGCACAAAGACAGAAGTAAGTAAAATAGAGATAAAAGCAGAAGCATCATGTGCCTTGGTGTCAACAATGCTGGAGAAATATGGAAAAAGCACAAGTGAGAAGTTGGTTGTTAAAAATTCACAACATCAAAATTCATCTCAGCTCTCTTGGAGGACATCTAAAACTTAAGAATGGCAATAACCAAAAGAGTGTTCTCTAGTGGCAATGACACTGCACAATAAGTCATGCAGTGCTAATTTAATGCCCATCACATCTGTATACCTTAAGGCTAATTTATGTTTGACATGTCCACAAGGGAAGTGAGGACATTAGCAAAAATGACATAATATAAACCAGACCAGATTTTGTCAAGGGCTGGGTGCAGTTCTCTTTCGTCATGATGAGACAATACAATTCTAAAATGTTCTGCTATGTGACACTACAGAAAGAAAAAAAGGAAAAAAAAAAACGAGAGAGATTAAAGAAACAGCTAGATAACAGCAAATTCAAAGAAATATGAAACCCCTTCCCATTTCCAGGATAACTTTTAAACTGCAGTAGTGATTAAAAAGGAAACATAAATGATTACAGTCTTTATCCTTTAAGCTTTATTATTCTTAAAAGGGAGTGAGGAAAAGAACTGTGCAGATGTTACTACTGTGCACATGTATGATTACTGTAAGAGAAAAAATACTGACAAAAATATAATTCCACTTCCTCAAGCACAATCAGCATTGAGTATAGACACGGGTGAAAGCATATTGCTGTGCCACATACACTGGCTGAAAGGGAGAATAAAATGCTGTTTGATTTTGCACATACTTTCAATTATGATTTGCACAACACCTAAAATATAAAGTATAATCCATACGGATTTCTACCATAAACATCAAAGAAGTACAACTCAATAGCATAATATATAATTAGCTACTATAGCAGCCGAAGATAGCAGCTTTCCAACAGAAGACCTCTGATTTTGTTACTTTCTCTATCTGGAGGTTTTCTTTTTATAACCTTGTTCTTGTAGAACTTTCAGTCGCATTGATCAATGGTGTATTGGCTCATACTGTCAGCAAGTGAGAAAACAATATTTCTGTGATTAAGTCATCGATGACAGTGAAACAATGATCTAACTTAATTTGAAAATTTTAGTTTCTCTTATGTAAATCCTCTTGAATATACATAAACATTATGCTAACATTCTTAGGGTTACACAAATCTGCACTTCAATGAGGTACACGAAGACCATTACTGTGCTACTTTCACAAAAAATCATTTATTTTTCATACACAAGCTTATCTGCCAAATATTGTTAAAAAAATTATGGCAAACACAAGATGCTTCCTTCGATGATCTACCCATTTTTGTTGTTTTTTTTTTTTTGTTTGTTTGTGGTTTCTTTTTTACTTTCTTCTAAGGACATTTCCTTTGCTCCTGGTGCATTACTACAGCTTAGTAATGAAACTGATGGCCAATTAGGACCAAAGTAAAGAGAGTTTTTCTTTGATGCATCAGTTTGTCAGCTCCAGATTCTGCATAATTCAGTCATCAAGCACACCTACAACATATTGCAGAGGTTTAGAGACAGTTCCAGGTTGTAGTGTGGTGAAATGCTTAATCATTTTAATGACACTGCATGCTATTATATATATTATGCTCTTTCCTTGCTCTAACACTGAGAAAACCAAAATGGAATTAAATCATTGATTTAAACATGGACAGATAATATGACACAGGCCACTGTACTGCTGTATAAATATTTGAGGTGCATCATTTTTTGGAAATAATTTTGTTATTCATGTACTAACAGAGTAAACTGAATTGGTTTTACATTCCAAGATAGATTCCTGTACCTATACACTGAGCAAAAACCAAAAATAAAAAAATCAACAAAAAATCCAAGGCTTGTCCTTAGTGTATCAATAACATATGGCAAAAAAAATTACAATACTCTATCACATCAACTTTTCCTCCAATATGTACATGAGAAAAAAGCAAACTGATCTATTTTATGTTGCATTTATTAATTTTGTTAGCCTTTCACACATCCCTGTAGCCATCTCGGTGAAGATGTAACTAAGTTTAACTTTAAACACATTTCCTCTTATTCTCCACCAGTTTCTCCTTTAAAATGACACTTCTATAAAACTTCATTTTAAGGCAGGATCCAGCAAAATGCAGCCCAGAGAAAGGAACTTACCTACATATTAGGAATGTCACTATAACTTCTTATCTAAAGACTCTGTCACACTAGCATTCATTCCAAGCATGAATTATGCCCAGTAAAATGTCCTGCATCTCACTACATTTTAGAGAAGGAGGCTAACGTTAGAGTCAAAAGCACAAACAAGCTACAATAAACTTTTAACACTCACTATTTACTCTTAGACTGTAAAACAAACTATTATTGCGGCTGCCTTATTGTTTCAGAGTCCTAGGTTTGAATTCCAGGCTTTCCACAGCCAGTGAGAAGTCTACATTTTCTCATATATGCTGGGGAAAATCACAAATTTATGCAATTTAGGTTAAATGGAAATTCTAAATAGACCAGGTATGAATGAATGCATGTATGTGAAACGTTCTGTATTCAGATGTTAACCAGTTTTAATATATTCATTTAACTATTCAGACAAAAACTATTAAAAATGTAGCAATGTAGCAATGTTACTGTGTCCAGCACGCAATCATCTGGGACCCTTGGTGTAATTTTAAGAATGTAGTGGTGGCTCTGAGGCTAGGGATCTGCACTGGCAATTGCAAGGTTGCCGGTTCGAATGCCGTAAATGCCAAAAGGGACTCTGCTCTGTTGGGCCCTTGAGCAATGCCCTTAACCTGCAATTGTTGAGCGCTTTGAGTAGTGAGAAAAGCGCTATATAAATGCAAAGAATTAATCATTATTATTATTAGAGTCAGAAATCAACATTTATGTGACAATATCCAGATGGCACAGTAGGTAGCAAGACTACTGTGGAGCACCTAAGCCCTGGTTTTGGCCCAAAAATCCTAGAAAGGACATATCTTTATTGTTTTTGTTTGCCTGGACCTTCTGACCATAGACTAGACCTGTCATTTAGTCAAAGAGAAAATCTCTAATGTCGCCTTATATATTCATGTGCATGCTGCAACAGACTGGTTTTCTATGCTGTGTGTCTTACTGCAAGTACTGTCAAGTTTTGTTTGAGGGCCTTACAACCACTTAATCAGATGTAATAGGTTCCAAAATGTGTGAAATGAGATGGATATTCATTTGTTTTGCATTGTTGTTTTCCTTGCACTAAGAGTGTGAACACACAAACAGGTTATCCTACTCACAACACCAGAGGTTGTAGGAAGTCAGTTGCTTCCAGCATTGCAAAGGGCTGTAGAGTGTTACCACTTGTTATTTGAAACATGTAGAATGCAAACATTTACTCAAGATTCACAAATAAATTCAGTCTCTCCTGTAGAAAACCTTTATTAATGGATGGCACCAATAATTAATTCATGAATTGTAGCAGTAAATAAGCAATGCAAACACATATTTTTACTACTAAGTAATCAAATAATGCATAGAACATCTTTTAACAACAAAACAGGCATACCTACACATTTAAACTGAATTAATAAAAAGCACACTCACAAAAAAAGATATACATACAAAGTTTTAATCAAATCACATTCACTAAAGGCTTGCCCACAAAAAGAGGCATGCACATTTTTAATTGAATCATATTTTCTTGCTTGTTATAATAACTAGGAGGTCAGAACACTGTTGTTTTCTTTGCATTTCAAGCTTAAATGGCTGAAAAAGGATGAGAGCCGTGGAAAGGCATTTGATTTTGAGGGAGAAGGCAACCACATTATTGCCTAAAGGCAGTGTCAGATTGACATAACCAACTAAATAAGCTAAAAAAAATGTAAAAAAAAAAAATTGCCCATAAGACTGCTTTATGCACTTCAACATTGTGTGCAATAACAAATAAATGAGAAAGCAGCTTATAAACAGAATATTTATGCTGTGTGTCATCATGCACTTAGATTCCTGCCCCTTCCTGTGCTAAATGAAAACTCAAAGCTTGCAATACAGTGAATTGTAAAAAGCACATTTTTTGGCACTGCATGTTGATATTCTGGAACCACTGCAGTAGAGCAAAAATGGTTCTGTACCATTTTTACCTATGATGACATCTTTCAGGTAAGGTAAACAGAAGTTTCAAAGTAACGTATGTATGCCCATTAATCATGGCACCAATGAGTCCAGGTTGATTAGCATGTGGAAGGAAAAATTTCACTGTACTCTGTAAATATAACAACACTTGCCATTTAAATCTTTAATAAGATGCCAGCCAGCCATAGTAGATGCAAATGGACTAACCTTCATTAACAATTCTACCCTTCTAAATAACAGCCAACTGAAATCTCAAAAATGAAAGCCTATTGGGATACAAGATGTTACTTGGGTACCAAACCAGGCTATGTTGTGCTGTATAATGTATACCACCATTTTAGATATTGACATTCTCTATTATGCATTTGGCCTCACATGGTCAAAGATCTGTTTGGTCTGTACTACCTTCTCTAACTGTATTATAGTTTTGTTTCATCAAATAAAAGAACTTTGGCATCCTTTAAAATGTGTTTTGCCAAGATTGCTATGAAAGGTGCAGTAAAAGACAGATGTGTTGGACACCTGGTGAAAAATGTCAGAACCTACAGAGAATGCAGCTTGCTGTGTTTTAGTGAAACGTGGCTAATGTCTACCATCCCAGATGCGAACGTGGAGCTACCCGGGTTTAGCACAGTTAGAGCGGACAGAGACGCAAGTACCAGCGGAAAGAAGAAAGGAGGAGGACTCGCTCTCTATGTCAATACAAAGTGGTGCAACTCAGGACATGTAAACGTTAAAATCTCCACTTGCTGCAGGGACATCGAACTGTTGGCCGTAAGTCTGCGCCCCTATTACTTGCCCAGAGAGTTTGGACATGTGATTGCTGTTATTGTTTACATCCCTCCTCAAGCGAACGCGGAGATGGCGAGTGACATCATCCATTCCGCAGTTGCTAAGTTACAAACGCAGCACCCTGAGGCACTTGTGCTAATCGCTGGAGACTTTAACCATGTGACGCTGGACAAAACATTACCTGCCTTCTCCCAGTATGTGGATTGTAACACTCGGGGAAACAGGACTATCGACCTACTGTATGCAAACGTTAAAGACGCATACAGCGCCACCCTGCTGCCTGCACTTGGGAAAGCAGATCATAACCTGGTTCTGCTTCAGCCTCAATACAAACCAAGACTGAAGGCGCTACCTACAACTACACGCTCATTCAGGAAGTGGTCCCCTGAGGCAGAGCAGGCTCTGAGAGACTGCTTTGGAACTACAGACTGGGATACAGTGGTATGAAAAACTGTTTGCCTCCTTCCTGATTTCTTATTCTTTTGCATGTTTGTCACACAAAATGTTTCTGATCATCAAACACATTTAACCATTAGTCAAATATAACACAAGTAAACACAAAATGCAGTTTTTAAATGATGGTTTTATTATTAAGGGAGAAAAAAAAATCCAAACCTACATGGCCCTGTGTGAAAAAGTAATTGCCCCCTGAACCTAATAACTGGTTGGGCCACCCTTGGCAGCAATAACTGCAATCAAGCGTTTGCGATAACTTGCAATGAGTCTTTTACAGCGCTCTGGAGGAATTGTGGCCCACTCATCTTTGCAGAATTGTTGTAATTCAGCTTTATTTGAGGGTTTTCTAGCATGAACCGCCTTTTTAAGGTCATGCCATAGCATCTCAATTGGATTCAGGTCAGGACTTTGACTAGGCCACTCCAAAGTCTTCATTTTGTTTTTCTTCAGCCATTCAGAGGTGGATTTGCTGATGTGTTTTGGGTCATTGTCCTGTTGCAGCTCCCAAGATCGCTTTAGCTTGAGTTGACGAACAGATGGCCGGACATTCTCCTTCAGGATTTTTTGGTAGACAGTAGAATTCATGGTTCCATCTATCACAGCAAGCCTTCCAGGTCCTGAAGCAGCAAAACAACCCCAGACCATCACACTACCACCACCATATTTTACTGTTGGTATGATGTTCTTTTTCTGAAATGCTGTGTTCCTTTTATGCCAGATGTAACGGGACATTTGCCTTCCAAAAAGTTCAACTTTTGTCTCATCAGTCCACAAGGTATTTTCCCAAAAGTCAATCATTGAGATGTTTCTTAGCAAAACTGAGACGAGCCCTAATGTTCTTTTGCTTAACAGTGGTTTGCGTCTTGGAAATCTGCCACGCAGGCCGTTTTTGCCCAGTCTCTTTCTTATGGTGGAGTCGTGAACACTGACCTTAATTGAGGCAAGTGAGGCCTGCAGTTCTTTAGACGTTGTCCTGGGGTCTTTTGTGACCTCTCGGATGAGTCGTCTCTGCACTCTTGGGGTAATTTTGGTCGGCCGGCCACTCCTGGGAAGGTTCACCACTGTTCCATGTTTTTGCCATTCGTGGATAATGGCTCTCACTGTGGTTTGCTGGAGTCCCAAAGCTTTAGAAATGGCTTTATAACATTTACCAGACTGATAGATCTCAATTACTTCTGTTCTCATTTGTTCCTGAAATTCTTTGGATCTTGGCATGATGTCTAGCTTTTGAGGTGCTTTTGGTCTACTTCTCTGTGTCAGGCAGCTCCTATTTAAGTGATTTCTTGATTGAAACAGGTGTGATACACCACAGTTAGGTTATTTTTTAACAAGGGGGCAATTACTTTTTCACACAGGGCCATGTAGGTTTGTTTTTTTTTCTCCCTAAATAATAAAAACCATCATTTAAAACTGCATTTTGTGTTTACTTGTGTTATATTTGACTAATGGTTAAATGTGTTTGATGATCAGAAACATTTTGTGTGACAAACATGCAAAAGAATAAGAAATCAGGAAGGGGGCAAATAGTTTTTCACACCACTGTATATTGCTTTGGTTACATAGTGAGAACATTGAAGAGGCTGTTGAATGCACAACTGATTACATCAACTTCTGTATGGACATTGTAGTTTCAGTAAGAACAGTACATTGCTATGCTAACAACAACCCATGGGTTACAAGTGACATCAAGGTCCTTTTGAACCAGACGAAAAGGGCTTTTAAAGGTGGTGATCAGCATGAGCTCAAGTGCATGCAGAAGGAACTCCGAGTCCAGCTCAGGGTGGCGAAAGAGCAGTACAGGAGAAAGCTGGAGCAGAAGTTGCAGAACAACAGCATGAAGGAAGTGTGGGATGGGATGAAGATTATCACTGGCTGCAGCTCAAAGCGGGGTGCCGCCATCGAGACAGACGTGGAGAGAGCAAACCAAATGAACAACTTCTTTAATAGGTTTGATCACAGTAACCCACTCTCACCTCAGAGTAATGCATCCTCCAACCATCCATCTGCTGATACCAGCATAGGTGAGACATCCCCACCCACAATTACAGCAGCCCATGTGAGCAGAGAGCTGAAAAGACTTCGTGCCAGCAAAGCAGCGGGTCCAGATGGTGTATCGCCACGACTGCTGAAGGCATGTGCGTTGGAACTGGGGAGTCCTCTACAGAGCATCTTCAACCTGAGCCTGGAACAGGGGAGAGTCCCAAGGCTTTGGAAAACATCTTGTATCACTCCTGTCCCAAAGGTATCACGTCCTAGTGAGCTGAATGACTTCCGGCCTGTTGCTCTGACGTCACATCTGATGAAGACCATGGAGCGGCTACTGCTTCACCACCTGAGGCCACAGGTCCGTCACGCCCTCAACCCTCTGCAGTTCGCATACCAGGAGAAGGTGGGAGCGGAAGATGCCATCATCTATATGCTTCACCGATCCCTCTCCCACCTGGACAGAGGCAGTGGTGCTGTAAGAATTATGTTTCTGGACTTCTCTAGCGCCTTCAACACCATCCAACCTCTGCTCCTTAGAGACAAGCTGACAAAGATGGGAGTAGATTCACACCTGGTGGCATGGATTGTGGACTATCTTACAGACAGACCTCAATATGTGCGTCTTGGGAACTGCAGGTCTGACATTGTGTTTAGCAATACAGGGGCACCGCAGGGGACTGTACTTTCTCCGGTCCTGTTCAATCTATATACATCAGACTTTCAATATGACTCGAAGTCCTGCCACGTGCAAAAGTTCGCTGATGACACTGCTATTGTGGGCTGCATCAGGTGTGGGCAGGAGGAGGAGTACAGAAAGTTAATCAAAGACTTTGTTAAATGGTGCGACTCAAACACCAACAAGACCAAGGAGCTGGTGGTGGATTTTAGGAGGCCTAGGCCCCTCATGGACCCTGTGAAAATCAGAGGAGACTGTGTGCAGAGGGTACAGACCTTTAAATATCTGGGAGTGCAGCTGGATGACAAATTGGACTGGACTGCCAATACTGATTGCTCTATGTAAGAAAGGTCAGAGCAGACTATACTTTCTGAGAAGGTTGGCATCCTTCAACATCTGCAGTAAGATGCTGCAGATGTTCTACCAGACGGTTGTGGCGAGTGCCCTCTTCTACGCGGTGGTGTGCTGGGGAGGCAGCATAAAGATGAAAGACGCCTCACGCCTGGACAAACTTGTTAAGAAGGCAGGCTCTATTGTAGGATTAAAGTTGGACAGTTTAACATCTGTGGCAGAGCGACGGGCATTAAGCAAACTCCTGTCAATCATGAATAATCCACTGCATCCACTGAACAGTGTCATCTCCAGACAGAGGAGTAACTTCAGTGACAGACTTTTGTCACTGTCCTGCTCCACTGACAGACTAAAGAGATCGTTCCTCCCCCACACTATGCGACTCTTCAATTCCACCCGGGGGAGTAAATGCTAACATTAATTTTATTTTAATTTTTTTCATCTTTATTACTATTTAATATTGTTTCTTTGTATCAGTATACTGCTGCTGGATTATGTGAATTTCCCCTTGGGATTAATAAAGTATCTATCTATCTATCTAATTAGGCCAATCCTCAATTGCAAAAGTTAGGTTCATAGATTTAAATTTCTTTAATACCTTGTAGACTGACAAACTATAGATTTGGTCATAGAGAATTCTATCATCCATCCCAACAAATTTCAACTAGCTACTCAAAGAAGGTTATCAACTTTCAAGGTTGGCAAATCTGACATTTCCATATGGAGTAATATTCTGGATCTCTGTGCATTTACAGCCCATCTCATGCCAATACCAGGCTTGGATCTCTGTCCACTATCAGCAAACAGTGGCCTCATTCTCCCTGCCAGAAGTAAGACACACCATGTTTGGAAACAGAATGTTCTCTACACAAATACTTGGAATGCATTCCATATACAGATACAAGCAAAAAAAAAAAATCACATAAACTGTGATGCTCAAAAACTAATTCAGAACAGACACCATTCATTAACTTAACAGTAAATACAATGACAACTGTAAACAAAAGGCTTGTGTTAAAATGTCAATGTGCAGTAGTTTATAAATAGGTAAGGACAAAAAAATAGTTCTGCTTGCAAAAAACTGGAAGAGAAAAACAAGCCGAGAAACCACACAACATTGTTTATAAATCATAGGGATGGATGGTGACAGTCTGGTTTGGCACTGTAGATCATATGTGACCCAAATGAAAAAAAGCCAAAATAAAAAAATAATATAAGCAAAAAGAAGAAAGTAATGAGTGGCACTGTTATCACTCACTCATTACATACAGTATATACTTATAAAAATTTGCAGATATTTTTATATATATGAAACACACATTCAGGATATATATACAGCCATAAAACCATTTGGCAGTATGTCAACCACACAGTATAAAGTTCATTGCCAGTACACAGTAGCACGAACCAATTTGAGTCTCGCCACCTACATATGGGGTCTATGTAAGACAGTGTTTCTCAGTCACTGAGTCGTTCCGCTGGTGGGTCACGGGTTACCAAAGTTAGTTTGTGAGTGTTTCTCAAACACTAGGCTTTGACCCTAGTTTGTGCCAGTGGGCTGCAGGTTGCCGCTGCTGGTTTGCAAGTGGGTTGCGGTGGGTCCTCCAAGTGATTGTTTCTAAGTGAGCTTGTTTCACCAAGGGATTCCCCTATCATGCTCTTTTTATAAAGGGGGCAGCTTGCAATTGCTACTGATGGGTCATCCTTTAATACCTCTTGGGCTGTGGCCATGGTGGTAGAGAGGTTGGAATGGAAGAAATTGATTCTGTGGACTGGTGTGCTTTATATACATAACGAGTTGAGATCAGAAGTATCTGTAATTGATTGGCTGATTGATTGATTGTAATCTGTTTGCATGGGCGTACAGCCAATCTGTGGGAGCCAGAATTCTGGTGGGATTGTAGGGGATCAAATACTTATTTCATTCAATGACATGCAAATCAATTTGTAACTTTTATATAATGTGTTTTTTTTTCTGGATTTTTGGTCGATATCCTGTCTCTCTCCATTAAAATGAAACTCCCTTAAAATTAAAGACTGTTCATTTCTTTGTGTGTGTGTGCGCAAATACTTATTTCTCCTACTGAGAAAAGACAAAACTGGGTCACGGGACCATAAAGGTTGAGAAACACTGGTGTAAGGAAAAGCAGTGTGGGAAGAATGCCAGAAGTAGCTATGTGGAGCAGTGCCGACTTTAAGGGGCCTCCAAGAGTCAGAAAAGATATGAGACCCTGTGAAAAAATAATAAGAATAATAACAACAAAAGATGCATTACTGTGGCTAGTTTTGGCAATTTCCAGAACATTACAGCTCTATTGTTTTCTTTAGGGACCTGGGCCATAATTACGAATCGCATCAAATTGGTAGGCATAAATTGGTGCATGACTGTACTGTATGGACTAGTGATCCTCCAATTAATCAGCCACCAATGTAAATCGGTCAATTTTCACTACAAAAGACTCAGAGATTGGTAAATTGACTGATCACAAAAGATGATTTTTTCAGCATATACTTTTCTAAGGTTTACAATACTTTAGTTGTTCCTTTACACAAGGTATTACAGTAGTACAGCTAAGTACGTAATTTTTTTTTCGGAAACTTCATGATAACAAACAGCAGCAGCATTTGAGACTTTATCTGAGAGAGAGAGAGAGAAGTCTGAATCATTAGCCTTTATATAAAAGAAAGTGAGAAACAGAAATGTATTTAAATGGACACTGCTCATCAAGAGCTGTGCCGTAGTTATAAGAGGCAGAACACTTAACATAAAATCAGAAGGAAGATCCCAAGGGCTGCCAGATAGCAGTAAGTGTTGTGTACTTGAGACCATGTAAAGCCACCATAGGACTGTGATGAGGTAGAATTTTCATTTTAAATGACTATTGTGAAGAACTGTGCTGATCTAAAATGTCTCCAGTTGATCCATATAACCTCTTAACTCTGAACATCAACCTTTTAGCTCCCTGACATTTAACTGTCCACCGTCACAGAACATTGTATGAAAAATACAGCTCCAGCTCTGTACACCATGTTTTCTAAGGCTCCAGTTGACCAACTAGTATTTAAACCAGCACTGGTCCAACTTGACCATATCACTTTAACAGAGAGTCAACTTATTCACTCAACCAAAGCACACACTTCATGTTCATATTTCTTATTTGTTCCACTCCCATCCTTTGGATCTATTGCTTTAGTAGGTTATTTACCGATCCACTGGCAATTGCCTCACATAATTGCATTTTCTTCTATTTTGTTGTCATTTCATTATATTTAAATTAAGATATAATGAGAAACTAATTTATTACGAATTAACATGAGTAATATTCCAAGTATGAATTCATAAAGACTACATGACCTCACACAACGCTGAGTGTTTTCTTTTTATTTGTACTCTGCTGCCCGTTAATCTGTTGACACTGCTGATGATACCTCTGACACTTTTAAATGTACATAAGATGTGAATGACAGACATACAGGGAAATAAAAAAATACTAATATCCTTGCTAAATTCTAACAATGTTTATTAAGTAAACCAACACACTGCACATTTTTTCATGAAATAACTATGAACACAAAACCCTGCATGAAGCAGTTTTCATGTAAAACAAGTGGTTTATTGTGCTAATGAACAAAATACCCAGAGCCTAAAGTCTGTTTGTTATTTTGTATAACATCACATAATTATCACCATCCATCAGCTGATCAAAAGAAATCTCTAAAAATGACACTTTCTCAAGTGTCTACTGTCACTTTACCTACTTCTGGAAAGAAAGAACATTACAAGACAACTGAGGGAACTCAAAATATTACGGGTACAGGGAGCATCCACATAAATATTGCAAAAATTTCAAAAGATTATCTTTTTGAAAGTTCATGAAATTTTAAACTACGGTTTCTATTTTTTGTAAAGAAGACAAAACTAATGGTTAAGATGTAAAGAAGACAAAAAAAATGAAACCTTTAGATTTATGTATCCAACCAGAATTAACTTACAAATGCAAGGAAGTGAGCATTGAAACTACTTATATTGTTTAATAAATAGAGTGGCACCTACACACTAACAGTTTAGTGCCCTATTAATTTGCCTTTGGCAGAATCAATCTATTACTTAATAAAAAGCTTGTGTGTGTGTGTGTGTGTGCGCGTTTGTCCAGACAGTTTCAGCATTCTGATTGGTCAGTTTGGCTTCACTCAAATGCAATTAAGCAAGATATATCAACATAGACAAGGATGCTGAGGAAAGGTGTAGGAGAAACATGGAGAGTTGCCTTCAAACATGGGAAACATTTGCAAGAATATGAATGATTTTTCACAGTAGGTATTGGAGACACTTCTACCATTGGTGGTTGTCAAAAAAGAGAATAGGAGATGGGCAGCGCAATTGTAAATGGCAGTGTCTGAGAAGTCAGAGTCAGGCTTTACAGGAGCGCAACAGAGAGAAACTGCCAGCCAAGACAGGCTGAGACACACCAGGGTACCGAAAAAAGGAATATGATGAATGCTGACTGTATATGTAAAGCAGGAGATATCAAGTATTTTTAAATTTACACTATTATTAACACAACTTGTTTATATATAAATATGCATGTCCAGAAAACATTGAATCAGATGTATTGCACATGCAAAAAGCAAACAAACAGCATTAATGAGGAAAAACCTCACTAATAGTCTAACTCGTATATCTCTGCATGGAATACATTATCTCATATAGCTTATTCTTGACCCACATCCACCTTTTCTGTAAGGCAAAACCGAAACACATGAATAGATCTTTTCAATTAAACAAATTACAGAAATTTGGAATGTTTCACTTTTGCAACAATTCTACGTAAATGACATGCCTTTCATCTTAAATCAATGTAAAGGGAATTCAGTGCTTCCCTCCCTTTGAAATTGTATTTTTAAGTTGTGTATGCTTAACTGCATGAAAACTGAAGCAAACATATAAGTGTTGATTCAAACATTCAGAGACTGAAACTGGAAGGGGTAATCCACTATGCTGACTCTCCAAGTGGTCAAAGATTAGTTCCTGTATACTAAAATAATTGAATTAAAAGTTTTAACTAATGTCTATAATCAATGTTTCTTGTTTCAGAATGAAGAAAACATAGTAATAACAATACATTTTATTTATATAGCACCTTTCCCATATCCAGATATCTGCAATATCAAGTATCATGCAATAGTTAAATTTTAAAGATAGAAACACAATACAGCTAAAGAAATGAATTGTCAGCTAGTCTGTGTTTTAGAGAACTAGTCATAAGCCACAGTCAACAACAACAACAACAACATTTATTTCTATAGCACATTTTCATACAAACAGTAGCTCAAAGTGCTTTACATATTAAAGAATAGAAAAATGAAAGACATAATTATAAAAAATAAATCAACATTAACATTGAATAAGAGTAAGGTTCAATGGCCAGGGGGGACAGAAAAAACAAAAAAACTCCAGACGGCTGGAGAAAAATAAAATCTGTAGGGATTCCAGACCATGATACCGCCCAGTCCCCTCTGGGCATTCTACCTAACATAAATGAAACAGTCCTCTTTGGATTTAGGATTTAGGATTCTCACGGTCAAGACACACTTCACAACTGAATCATTATAGGAGATCTCTTGAAGATAATCTATGATCTCAATGTCAACAGCAGGAGCAAATCATTTTGGAGAATGAAAGAGTAACAGTGTGTGAGACAGCACCCATCACAGTATTCGTTGTGGGACACTTCAATTCACATTTCAAGCACAACGACACTTGAGTAAGGTCTGTGCACACTGAGTACCTCATGAAAAGAAGCATCACCACAACCAATGTTCCATGGGAAATCTTGAGCCAATAAATTCACACTAAGAGAAGTTTAAGAAGCATTTCATAAGTGGAATGAAACATAAATGCATCATTATGAACCACAGTCCAAACAGCAATAGACATAATGGAAGATTGGCAATTCTGCAACAGCAAACTACTTTATTCTGGAGACACAGAAAAGCTTTGTGAACAAGTTTAACGTTCATGTTAATCTTGACAAACACATCTTGTTTGGTTTTACTGGCATTTCTATCAATATATCAAAACTTTCCAATTAACCTTCATACATATAGAAATAAAGAAACTAAATCAGACAGGATGAAAACAGCACTGCTTAGATATATGTGTTATATTTTAGCCAACTGGTTCTGGTTCAAATGCCATTTCATGCATTTTGTTCATTTTTGATTCCTTACTTATGTTAATATTGTTGATTATTTAGTTTCAGTGCACCTATGCACGTTCCTTTAAGTTCGGTGTGTTTTGTGGGTGGTCTTCTAAGAGGCAGGGTTACCAGACCTTCACTGTCGAGGGGCTGCACTTAGCCTCAGTCCTTGTCCCTAGAAGATCTGACCTTCGTACTCTGTTTTTGATCATTCTTGGATTTCATATTGGGACTGAGGCTAGTACTGGGCATTGCTTTATGTGTCTTTGTGCTCCTCAGAGCTTATTTTCGCTCAGCAGAGCTTTGTTAAAATAATTTTTTTATTTATAAAGATGTTTTTGTTGCCATTTTTGTGCGACTAGCTGGGGTTGAGGTTTCCATCTTTTGCAGGTATTCTGAGCAATTATTGGGACTTTCATGCTTTGAGACTATCAAGTGAATGTGTGCCATAAATGAACTTAGAGATAAAAAGCCCTAAAAAAGATAAACCAGATATAAGCTATCCATCCATCCATTTTCTAACCCGCTGAATCCGAACACAGGGTCACGGGGGTCTGCTGGAGCCAATCCCAGCCAACACAGGGCATAAGGCAGGAACCAATCCTTGGCAGGGTGCCAACCCACCGCAGGACACACACAAACACACCCACACACCAAGCACACACTAGGGCCAATTTAGAATCACCAATCCACCTAACCTGCATGTCTTTGGATTGTGGGAGGAAACCGGAGCGCCCGGAGGAAACCCACGCAGACACGGGGAGAACATGCAAACTCCACGCAGGGAGGACCCGGGAAGCGAACCCGGGTCTCCTAACTGCGAGGCGATATAAGCTATTTTAGGCCAAAAAAGATCAAGAAATGCAGGAGCACCAAGTATAAGTATAGGATTGTACAGTCTATCACTTAATTGCCATGTATAAAAATCATTATACTTAAATAAAAGCTGAACTGCAAGAACATAATACCCAGTTCAGTTTCCCAAGCTGATTAGCATTAAAACAAGTTAAATATGACACAAACAATCAAATCAATAACATATTAAGAATTAGCTGCCACATAGTTTTCAAGCTTATTTCTGAAACATTATCATAATATGTATACTAAGACAAATTCATATAGTATATTAGATCAAGGACAACTAATAGAACACAAATCCTTCATTTTGTATACTTTTATTTTTAAGACTAACAGTCAGTGCCATTTACTAAATAAACAATATATACCAAAACATAAAAATAGCAGGAATAAACAAAGTTGTCCCTATAACATTCCATTATGAATCTATTTATTTACTTTAATATACAGTAGCCTCCACATTAAGTTTACCATTCAAGAAAACTGAATTAGATGGACCTTTAAAATCAGAGCCATAGACAAAGGTCTGGCGCCACCATGTGGAGCAGCTGTGTTTGAACAAAAAGGAGTCTGAAAACATCACCTACCAATTCAAATGTTCCTGTTACTTTCGCTTTTGCACAAAAGTATATTTAACTTATTTGATCATTTCTCTAAACAATGTAACTAAAATGTTTTCAATATGAGATCTTCATTTGGCCAAAAATAACACATAACTACTGTGTATAAACTTGTATACAGGATCCAAATTTAAAATGTAGTCTGATATAGATATATACAGATATTTACAAATCAATATCTACAGTACATTGAAAAAGAATTTAGACCCCTTCTCATCTTACATATTTTGTTATGTTGCAGCCTAATGCTAAAATCGTTCAGGGTATCTTCAGTATGAAGTGTGCAGGACCTGCACATGTTCTTATATCTTCTTCTGAGTTCCTCCCATAGTTTAGAAATACCCAAACTCATCGACTCACAACACTATGACATATGGCACAGACAACTAACTAAAGTGCTCCTTTGAGAGTGTACCCACAGCTTTAAGGCAGTTGTGGCTCTTAAAAAGAAACAATTTATGATGAAAAAATAAGTCTTTACACACTGTAACTTAAGTAACAGCAAGGTGCTAGTAACACATTTGTAATTAAACATCTTAGTATCTACTCTAAGCTTATGAGAAAGTACATTGCACCTCACATCTTGTAGTCAAACATGATATATTCTTAATCAAAAAATTAACTAATTAGCCACAATACATGTAAATTTCATTATTAACTAGTTTTGGGTTTAATTGCAATGTGTCTTTACTCAGTGGTGTGTTAATGAAACCTATGTCATTGTACAAGTCCATATTACAAGCCTTTTATATGTTTTTTCCAATGAAAATCATGGCCCAAAAATGCATCATAAAATTGTCCCATCAACATTACAAGGCATTGTTGGTCCATAATAAATCTACTTTAAGTCAAGTTTTAATGTACATTTTCTCAAATTATACAATATTATGTTAGCAGTATGTGAATCAAATACAATGTTACACTAACCCAAAAGATGAACATTCAACAGGAACAATCATAATAATAACAATAATATACTTTCTCTCTTAACCCTGAAACTGGACTAAGATTCACTATGGTATATTATAAAATATCCTCTAAAACTCAAATATATAGTACAGAAAGAACCAAGCAAAAATAATTACTCAAAGTAGTTAGATAACAATAAGGATAGTTTAAGCTACAGCAACCAGGAATATTTTCATTTGGCTTATTAAAACAGGCAATAATTTAACTTTGTGGAGATTTTATGAATTTCACAATAACAGAGCCAACACAATTTCTGCTCCTTCACCCACAGTCCTAAGAACAAGTAAAGCACTAGCTTCAGAAGCATGTAGTCAAATGGCAAGAAAATATAACTGGAGAACATGAGAAAGATGCCATGGCACCTGATTATGCAGGAGAACAACCTTCACCTTTCTCTCTTGCAGATGCATAATCACCTGTCCCTACACTAACTCCAGTCAAAACAATGTGAAATAATTCAACAACTAAACAACCAAGTGCCAAAAGAAAAGGGAAACTGCAGCTAAAAGAACCCTGCAAAAAAAACAGATCTGTCAAAAAGAAAATAATCTTTACTAGTCTGTCCAGCTGTAAATGGCAAAAGGCTTGATGAAGTTGTACCTTCTCATAGTTCATAACTTAGTTGTGACAACCTATTTTTAGCCATATAAAAAAGCTTAATTAGAGATTTAAGAAAAAACTAGTAAAAAGCAGCAAAAAACATATCTCTTAAAGTTAAAAAAAAATGTGAATATAGGTAAATACACTTTAATTTAAAAAATGGCATATCAACTCTACAAACTAACATATCAGGCAAACATTAAACACTCAGAACCAACAACCTCATCCTGTATAAAAAACAATCTATCAGATCTGGGGTTCCTAACTGTAAGTTATTAATCATATAATGAAGCATCAGAAACCTTTCAAACCAAACTTAAAAACATATGTTCTCAGGCTTTTCTGATATACCTATTCTTAATATCTTACTGTGACTGCTCTTTTTATTTCTTGTCAGGTCAGAGGTCGTCTTTATTTTTTTAGCCATTCTTTTGCGTATTTCTTCATTATAATATTTATGTATTTATTTATGTATCTGTTTACTTATTTACTGAAATTATGTAAATGGTCAAATCCCTCCTTGGGAAAAATAAAGTAAGCAACTAAGTAAGTTAGTCAGTTAGAAAGGAAGGATCAATCTACAGTATTCAATTGCTCTCTGCCACAAATCTTTACTGAGTACTGCGGATATTCATGACTGGACTGAGATGGGAATAAAGTGGCACCTAAAGTAAATGTTTTCTCCAGATTCTATATCTCATTTATTCATCTTTTGGTTGCTGTAACAAAGGAGGACTATATATCTATGAGGAGCTCAGGTCATATATAGTGTTAAGTGTCAGTCAGAACACTGATATAAAGGATTCAGAGTATTCCACACAGCTGCTCAGAAGGAAATCATGTGTAATTTATTGGATGGTATATAAAGAAGTATACATGTATTTGGGTGAGTGTATGGTTTCTTGTCATTAAATGCATGCATTCTGATTGATTTGGTACAATACAAACTCTTAGTTATTACAAATTACTTTTACTCAAAGTGCAAATGACTAGTACAAGTGCATCTGTTTATCTCAGCCAACATCACATGATATTATGTGTACTCATGCAAGCTGATTGGTGCTGCCTCTCTAACAGTTGCACTGGAACACGATTCTGCCCACAAGCAATAAATGTTCTTTTAATTTACATACAACCATTGTGCATGAGAATTTAAGTACAGCATTTCAATTTACCTGTTAGCTTAAGCTTTTATCCAAAATCTCTAAATCCCAAAAAAAAGATTGGGATGCAATGTAATCGTTACTATATTTGTGCAGTACAACTGGAGTGCTAGTAGGTGAAAAGACACACTGTCACAATGTATAAAATTGTAGCTAGCCTTATGGTTTTACAGTACTGTGCATTAGCCAAGACTGGGATAAACTACCTACTTACTAATATCTCATCAGCCATCATAGATTACAACAAACAATGCTCCTGTAGTGTGTATATTTTACATGGTGTAAGTGGATGCACAAAGCTTAGAAAATTTTATCAGACAAGTTTCTTTTTCACAATAAACACCAATCCCAAGGACTTCCAGGTAGAGTACATTATTTAGATATGCAAGTAGTTGCAGATGAGTCGACACATTCAGGATTACACAATGATTCCAATGGGTGAGTACTAAAGCAACAGTCTCAAGGTTTATAGTTAATTTCCTTATACATGTGTGTTATGAGAATAGAGCAATGTACTTGCATCTAATGCTACACGTCTGATTAAAGAAAGAAAGAAAGAAAGAAAGAAAGAAAGAAAGAAAGAAAGAAAGAAAGAAAGAAAGAAAGAAAGAAAGAAAGAAAGAAAGAAAGAAAGAAAGAAAGAAAGAAAGAAAGAAATCTAGGTCAACTAATAACATACCTCTCATTGAGTTATCATAACACCACTTCTTTTTTAGTTTGATGCCCACCCTCTCATGTGGCACTGTGTTTTTTTTTTTCGTGTTTTTTTTTTTGGGGACAGCCAAATTTTCAGAATGAATGAGAGCACCCTAAAGGTATAATGTAATTAAGCAATATCAATGATAATGTTAAAATTCAAAAATGAACAGTGGTATAACACGTGAACACTACAACAGTAACCAACCCAAAGGGTGCCACTAATGTTACCTGGATGGACCAATCAGGACCAACAAAGCTCTCTTTGCACTCTGTAGCTTCCAAGCAATGATTGGAAATTTTGTGCCATTGTTTTTGACATAACTGCCTTGGAAAAAAAGGATGCTGTCCCATTAGTGAACTTAGATAAGAATAATAAAAAAAAAGTGTGACAGTGAAGATGAATACTATTTCAAAGTCAAATGATAAAGGAAAAAGCAGTGAACTTGAAAGACGCTATTAGTCAGCTTTGCTTCAAAAAGGAAGTCATTCAATTCTCAAATATAAGCAGACTCTATACAGTCTTCAAATCTGACCCAATGCTTTTGCTCATTTGATGCACACCACTCTTTTGAGTTGTTGGCCTCATTATACAAATCTGGGACAAGAAATTTGGGATTCCTTTTCAAGAGTAGTTGAACCCTAGAAGCCTTTCATTTATTTTTATGTTATTTATTAGTTGCCATTTGCAAATTACTGCTTGCTTAAATATAAATAAATAGATAAAAATTACCTCATACTTCTGCCTAATTCTATAGTGTACCATTGGTAGAGGAATTATTTGTTCTCTTCAAATAAAAATGTTTAAATAAGTAAATAGAATGTATACATTTTTTCTGAAAGAAAAACACCTTTAAACTTTTTTTTTTTAAATAAAAAAATAAATGAAGTAGTATCCTATAAACCCTCTCCCCTCTTTTTGTTTAACTAACAATAAATGGTGTTCTGGCACACCCCTAACCACCCCTTCTGTGGGTCATTACTTATTTAATAAACAATGGCGTAAATAAATCCTGCTGTTCCCTTAGACCTTTGATCCTAACTAACTGATGGGGTGATTACCAAGCACTCTCCCCCATTTCCTGTACTCCATGCCAAATGTCCTAGCCACATTATCACTCCCTTCAGTTGTGCCTTTGACCCAAATCACTCCCCAGCCTAAACTTGGAAATATTTCTAAGGTCAGAAGATCCCCGGTCTTTGGGTTCCCCAGCCTTGGTACTGACTGGCAATACAACTCCTCCAACCTCAGAACCGTATATTTAAACAATCTGGTGCTGACAAAATCTGTTGGACTGCTGACCCAGCAATGAAGCAGGATGAACCCAAAACTCATTTCCTGGTATTTACCCTCCGTATTTTTTCATCCCAGTGGAGAGATTCTGTTTTCCCCTTCAGTTCCTATAGGTGTATCACTTCAAATGATGACAGAGAACCTCTTTTACATTTACAGGAGCTACTACCTCCTAGTGGCACCTGCTGGAAAGCAGACTTTTAAAACAGGATCACTAGAAGAGACCAGTGTTATCTACAGAACTTAGGGCCTAGAGTAGTCATTAGTTTTTACATAAAACAAGCTTGCTTTCAAATAAGCCCACTACAGTCCTTATAATATAAAATAATGTTTAAAATAAGTGGAGGCAACAATGGCCTTAATGACAAAACTGCACCATCAAATGAAGTTTACTAAGAGCCTTAGGGCAGAGTACAAAGCAAACTTCTAATGACAGCAGTTGCTAAATCTGTGCTATGTGGTCAGTGACTACCCTCAACTGAACCCCCTGAAGACAAGAAAGCCTTTTGACAGCAGACACAAGACTATACACAGGTGCCAAGCTTCATGCACATGACTTTTCTGCAGCCATGCATCACAAAAACACAAATGATCAAATGTACTAAAGCCCAATGCACCCGTCCAACTCTCACCCATTCAGAGAGGGATTTAGAAAGCTGCATAATTGGCAGGACATTCCTCTGACTTTGAAAGAGGGGCAAAATAATAGGAACAGTGAAGAAATGGAGTGTATCAACTATTACAATCATCGTATTACAACTACTTCAGCAACTCAGGGATATGTAAATGAAAAGTTGGATCATGGGAGGGCCATGACGCAGTGTATGTTTTACTAAGTAATGAAATTCAGAACTGACATGGTTTTATTAACAGAAGTGATTTTAATATTTAAGTGATTATAGAAAAAACATGGAAGCAAGAAAAGAACTTAATGCAGGTGCATTCTAAAGATCATGCAGAGTTGTAAATGACAACAAGAAATGCTACTTACTTTTTATACAAACTTTTTACAAGTAGCAGTCTGTGCAAACTAAAATTAGCTTTGGATTTGAAAATAAAAAGTGTTCAAAGTAAAAATGTGATAGAGAATGGATACATATAAAGCATTCAATCCTATGAAAAGCTAAGCTAGGCAGAATTATACATCTCTTATAAAACTAAAGGCAGGCAGTTTAATCCCAGCCAAAGCAACTTAAAATGATAAATGCAGTTCTAGCTGTTGACTCTCACTCACTGTGGGACAGTGAGGGATCCAATTTACCTGCCTATATCTATAATGCAGAACTGCAGAAATAACTGGACTTGGTGCTCATCATGCAAAGATGCCACATTAAGTGGATAAAGAAGGCATTAAATTGGACAGCACAAGGTTACCTAGTAAGTTGTCACTGTTGACCCCTTGGAAATTTACTTGAGGGCCATTTCACCTACAATTGCTCACTTTATAAAAATCTAAGTAATACTTTCAGTGAACGTGCAGTTTTGAGACGGCGTTTACAGAGGAAAGGCAGTACATACAGTGCAATATGACTAATTCATTAATTTACTAAAGGCCATGTCACATTACACAATTTTTCCAGCAATTTTCAGTTGCAGATTCCATTTACATAATCTCAGTGAGTCGGGGCAGTCACTTAGTGTGATGTACCCAGCAAATGGTTCCAATTAGTCCTTAACTCGCCCTAACAAAAAGCAAACACATAGGGAAAGACTCTGCGCATGCAAGAGTTGACCACTGATTAGCACTCACCTGGAAGTAAATGCATATAATGCACCGATGAGGTAATAAGGAACACAGGTGTTTTGAACATTGCAAATAGACGAGAACCATGTCTGCCTGATGCCTCATGCTTTATGTATCAAGGCATTATGGATAAAAGAAAACAAAAAAAGCTGCACCTGTAAAACATAACTCAAGCACCTGCTCCATCAGGCAGTAAATTAATGGTAGTCAGTTAAAACTGGCAAACTTGCAATACTTTCAGAATGTGAAATTGTGCTGGGAAGTCATCATGTAGTTATGTAGATTATCATGCCCTGTAATTTCTAGTTGTGTTATGTAACACGCTTCTGCCACAAGGTCAGCAACTGCAGTCACAACATTTGACATCCCATCCCACTTGAAGTCATGTAATGTGACACTGGTTAAAAGTTTGTGTGTCCCCAAATGGGTATGCATTACATTGTAAGTAGATTCTTTATCATTTAGCCCTTGCCCTTGAGTAAATCACATAATTTTTCAGTGCTTACATTACAGAAACATGGAAACTAATATATTTTAAAACCAGTGGTCTGTAAGATGCTTTGGATAAATGCCAGCTACATAAATAAAAGAATAACACAATGTAAAAGGTTAAAAGATAAAACCTTTTAAGTTGCCTACCTAAATTAGCTGCTTTACTCCTATAGTACACAGATGTACTGTGTGGTTGACTGGTGACTGTGACGATGCAGGTTCGACTCCATGCTCCTATTGCTGTTCAGGAGCCCTTGAACCCAACACCATTGATAATGTCACCGAGATGAGCTAACACATAGGGACAAATCTCTCAAGGCCAGGGGATATTCCATAAAGTGCTTTTATTTAAAAGCAATACTCAAATCTAAAAGTGCAAAGTCAAAGTTCAATAAATAATTCCATAAAATCAAGTGTCCAGTGGGGTTAAAACCAACAATAAATAAATCCTTTAAAATGCAAGGTTAATATAGGCAGCAATTAAAACGCAGTCTCTTTCGCTCCGTTTACTCTCCAGCCCACCTCCGTCTCTTTCTCCCCGGCTCACCATTACTCATGGCCAGCGGAGACCAACAACCACATATTTGTAATTTCTGGATTTTGTATGTCAACAGTTGCCATTGGTAGTGATGGACCATGAGTTGGGGTCCCGCGAAGGAGCGTAATTCTGTTGAGCTCTAGGGGCTAGTTCGCCCCACTGAATGTACCAGTGAGTGGGGTGAGCAGGAGAGGTGCCCTCCCGAAGGATCTGAGGATCGACTGCGGGTGCGCGAAGGATCGATGGGAGGAGAGTTAACCTCAGCGGTCTGGCAGTGACTTCCTGATGGAGGCCAAGACGGAGGTTAACTGAAGGCGCTCGTGGTTGTTGGTCTCCGCTGGCCATGAGTAATGGTGAGCCGGGGAGAAAGAGACGGAGGTGGGCTGGAGAGTAAACAGAGTGAAAGAAATTGCGTTTTAATTGCTGCCTATATTAACCTTGAATTTTAAAGCATTTATTTATTGTTGGTTTTAACCCCACTGGACACTTGATTTTATGGAATTATTGATTGAACTTTGACTTTGCACTTTTTGATTTGATTATTTTGAATAAAAGCACTTTATGGAATATCCCCTGGCCTTGAGAGATTTGTCCCTATGTGTCAGCTCATCTCGGTGACATTATCGACGGTGCTGGGTTCAAGGGCTCCTGAACAGCAATAGGAGCATGGAGTCGAACCCGCATCGTCACAGTGACCATAAAATATCCTGAAATGACAGAGTGTGTGTTCCAGTGTGATGCCAGCTCCAGGTAGATGCCTGCCGTTTGCTGCTTAATGATGATGGAAAATGATACAGTATATGACCATTCTTGGTGGGGCAAAACTAACCTAGAAAATGAACAAATACTGTACATTTAAAAAGAGAATAGCTAAATGAATAAATCTGCATTGGGAGTAAAAATTTTCCAATTAAACCTATTAGACGCTGTAATAATTTTTATTATAATTTATACAAATCATATTTGTGCATAAGTGGCCTTGTATTATATTTAATTTTAATACCCTTTAGTTTAAAAAAATAAAACAAGATGCATCACTCTACAATTTAGAGATCTACCATCCCCACTATATCAGCATTTTTGGTAAGTGAGCCTCCAGGCCAAGAAAATCTTGTTGGCAAATGAAAAACTGAAAAATCAAGACAACCTGAAATGATAATTAAATTATACCTGGCGTGTAACAGGATGAATAAGAGAACAGTGCTGCTCCCTCCTGGTATTGTGCTGCTATGTTGGCTAATTTTAAATGATCCAGGGATAATAATGTACCTGAACTGTCTCTCCTTTCAATGGCAGATTAAGAGTAGGTGCTCATTTCATCAAAGGCAAGGAGTTTTACACATTCGAAGGGCGAGAGACAATTTCAATGAAAAATGGAAATATAGTGCCCTTCATTGTCAGCATCCACACAACACTGAGATTACAAAACAAACTAAAAAGCATATTGCTTGGACAAACAGCAAATACAGAAAAATATAACTAAGCCACAACCAACAAATAAGTACACAAAAATTACAAAAAAATGAATGTGTAATTTAAAACAGTTATTTCTTCATTGCCTACAACTTACTGAGTTCTTGCTGGATTAGACTCCACCTTTTCACCACCCTGGTTTAAATAAGGGATTTTGTAGGTGGGAGGCTGAATGAACAGATTTAAGGATATTTTCATTGCGACCAAAGAGACAACCTATTGTTCAAATAAAGGCAGAGTGAACAGATCCTTAAATCAACAAAGCTAAGCAGTATAAAGCTAGAAAAAGCTTATTTATTATTTACACACAGTGATTTTGTAGTGAGATGCACAAAAAAGTTATACAGCATTAAGCTTCACTGTTCAGAACCTTAATTTGATGAGGGGGTTTTGGTTTAAAAAAAAAAAAACAAAAACCATCATGGCAGAGTTCACAGCCCTGGATTACTGGCGCATTAACTAAAATGGACAAATGCAACAGCTGCACAGAGATATGCAGTAAAGCCAGCGACTCAATATGAGCCCATCCTGCATTTGTGCCTAAGTCAAAATAATCTTTCTGACTATAGTGTAAAATGTTGCAAAATTCATGAGCTGGGAATTTGGTGGATCTTCTAATAGCCTGGTCAATGTAAGAACATCTTTTGTAGGTCTTCACTTCTTACAATGACCATAACCATTGCCTATTCTACAGGGGAAAAAAAAACAAAGTCACATAGACCACATCACTATATGAAAGAACATTGGCCAAAATTTGTGCTTATGATAGGCATATGTATGTTAAGGGGCGTGAGACACTTTCAGAGTTCTAAAGACTATTCCATATCAAAAGGATGTGCATGCATTCTAACCAGATGAAGTGGTTGCTGCATTAAAGTTCATGTCAGAATTTTTTAAACCAATGTCATCTGTCAATACTTGTGTAGGAAGACCACATAGCAGGTAATGTAAGTAATTCAATGATAAAAGTAATTCAGCATCTGAGACACTGGTGATGTTTCAAAGATGACAGAACTTGCACTTGCAGCCAAGACTCAAGTTCTGGATACTGGCAAGTGCTACTGCAATCTTGAATACTGAAGCGATCAGACATGGCAATCATAATTAAATATTTTTTGCAACTGAGTCAAGACACTGTTCTGCTTTGTTAGTATCCAGCTATAGAAAAACATAGACATTTTGAGGGTGTGTAGTGTGCTAAATATATTTTCATGAATAGAAAGTATTAAAGAGAAAAAACACTGAAACCTAAAAAAACTGGAAGCAAAACCTAGAAAAGCAGAAATTGTTCTGCAATTGGTGCCATTGTTAAACTACACTTTTACTATACATTACAAAGGTGGATTAACTATGCAACTATATAGCCATATTAAATAAAAATTTATAAGATAACATGAATCAAGAACATCTATCAAAAATGTTTGCACCTTGGGAATAAAACAAAACTGCAAAAGCAAATTTGTACTTTCCAAACTGCCAATAAAAGTCACTGCCAATAGAGGTCACCAATATGCAATCTGAACAGTAAATCTTGAACAGAAACTGAATTGTTTCACAGACACACATACACATACATACACACACACACACACACAAACCCACACAGACAACAAAACAATAACAGGCCAGAAATGAGTGTGATCCCACAGTATATGTTCTTTTGAATCTCTAGCTTTAGTTACTACTCTTCATTCAGATCTGCTACTTAACAGCATGACTTGTATAATAAAATGCCAGACACATGATAAAGAGACTTTAGGTCAAACTTGATTTGGAAGGCCTTGTTATAAAAGCAGTTTAATAAATAAAAAGCCCCCTGAATAATCTCAGGATTAACAGATTAATGTAGCAATGAACTCATTTGGATTCTATATTCTTGATTAAATACTATTTATTAATTTATTATTGACTAAGCACTATTTGTCAATGAGTAAATTCAGTTGCAATACAACTTTGGATATATTTAGTAATCTGTGATGATAATCAATTTTTCTTACAGCCTACTCCGAATCTCTTCCCTATTTATTCATACAGGAGGAGAAATCTGCTACTGTAACAAAAGCATAATTCAGGTCCTGCACACTGTAGGTCTGCTAGCCATGAAAGCATTATGCATAAAATATCAATTTAGCCGGTTTTATTACATTGTAGCTTTATACTGCAGCTGTCCTTGATTTACAAAGCTCATTTGATGATTACTTTTTAAAAACCCATCTTGTTGCATATTTTAATGCTGCATTATTGTATTTTGCTCTGTTTATTATAGTGTCCAGTGTGCATACAGTGCCTACAAAAAGTGGATGTTTTCACATTTTGTTGTTATACAACACTGAATTACAGTGGATCTTCATGCATCTATGTTTTATATTACTTTATAAACAAAAACAAGAGTCATAAAGATAAAATCATTGCACAAATGCTTTAAAAAAGGCTTAATATTTTCCACAATTGACACATTTTTCAATTACACACCCAAATCAATGTAGAACAAATAATTTTAATTCTCTGTTGCGTATTTAATTTTAAAAATATAATTTATAATACTACTGCATATGTATGGCTGGCCATAAATATGAGGAATACATGCACTGAGTGAAAGCAGTAACATACAGTAAACATGCAGTAAATATCAGATAATCAATCTAAATGGACGAAGAGGTGCTTTAGCACTTTAGAACGTACTCATCGGTTTCTAAGAAGAACAGTTCCTGTGAAATTGTACTTCATTTGAATAATTCTGCAAAAATGACGATAACGCACCTGAATTCCTCTTTATCTACTCAGACGTCTAACAGTACTCAGACAGAAATAAACCAAATGACTTGCTTGTCCAGAAACCCCCAATTTAGACTTTTGAATGTGCTACAAATGAATACCTCTTTCTAAATGAGAAATGCTGCTGTGAAGACAGCTTGAATTCCCCAGCTTGTCATGTTGGTTGTGTTATAACCATCTTTACATTCTGTGAGTACTACAAAAACTATTATCTGCATTCTTTCAGAGCAACATTGATTCCTAACTTTGGGAACTAAACACAATCGATATAAAAGGAGCATTTTGAAAAATTGCAAATATAATCTTTCAAACCAGTATGAAAAGTATATGAAAACTTAAAATTGTGAAAGTGAAGCCTAAAGTGGACTCCTCATTTAAGTGATAGTTCAATGAATGATTTAATCGGCTATTCATTCAGACGGATGTCGGGCGGAGGGCATTCTTTATCCTGTTTTTCTTTTAGTAGGATGTTTGCTGTTCATTACCACGTTCACTTATATTCTGTTACTAAAGGATTCAACACAAAGCCAAACAAACAAAAGGAAAATAGATTTCAGAGTGAGGAGAACCTTTTTGATTTTAAATGCACAAAAGCATTTTCAAGAAGCATTTGAGTATAACAATTTTTGCTAACTAGCATGAACACTATGAACTCTAACAAAAATGAATTCACTCAGAAACTGTCAATGGCTGCCACTAAACATATTATACATTGATATATTTTTAATGCCATCTTAAATAGTGACACTTCTGTGCCTATACGGTATGAGCTGGACACAGGGGGGATGGTTTCTGGCCCAAAGGAAGAAAAAACATCTTCAGAGTAAACAAGAGAAGTATCAAGTCAAGTAGGCCTACCCAGATAATTTCTCTGCCTGGCAGAGTAGGAGGAGATGGAGGCGGACGAGTATTACGTATTGTGCAGAGTGCAGTGAAATTCTTATTTGCATGTTCAACCAACTTACAGTGCATCGTCAGTCTTTGTTGCCTTGATAAAACACAATGCATTAAAATATAAAACTGCTTTCACTAGAAAACATAAACAAGTACCTCATGTGCAACGTACCCATTTCCACACCATGCATAATCACTGTATTATATTTACAGTAGCACTCAAAATTATTCAACCCCATTGCAAATGACTGTAGGTTTATTGGCAAAATTTACAAACTTTCAGTTGATTGCAATAAACAAATCAAACAAGAACAATTTTAAATAGCTCTACACAAGTAATATTACAAGTGATTTCTCCACAATCAACACAAAATACAACCTTTAATAATTACTGCAGTCTCAAAATTATTCCAACCCCCTGAATAAAATACGCAATAAGAGCACATATTTGCAAATCAGGTGTTGTCTCAAGCATGACTACCTGATGCAACTAATCAAGGGCCTCATCCTGTTGCATCAGGTGTGGTTGAGAAAGAACGCATCAAATACTGGGACTAGCTAGGGGTGTGTTCACAGTGACATTTGATTGCATGTTAGAAATATGGGTAAGTCAAGAGAATTATCTAGAGAGTTAAGTGAAGAGATCATTGCTTTCCAGAAACAAGGAAAAGGATACAAAAAGATATCAAAGGCACTCAATGTCCCTAGAGATACCGTTGGAAGCATAGTTTGCAAGTTCAAAGTTAAAGGAGCACTGTCTACACTACCTGGACGTGGCAGAATGAGAAAGCTATCAACAGCTGCCACCAGATCTATGAGGCAGCAAGTTGGCAAAAACTCTCAAGTGATTGAAAAAGACCTGCAGCAAGACTTGGTGGCAGCAGGCACTGAGGTTTCAGTTTCCACAGTAAGGCGCATACTAAACGCTGAAGGTCTCTATGCCCTAACTCCAAGATATATACCATCACCTGCAAACTCCAAGACGTACACCACGACTGACACAAAAGCAAAATAAGTCAGCTCCAATTTCCACAAACCATATAAATAAGCCATAGAAGTTTTGGGATTCTGTTCTGTGGAGTAAAAAAACAAAAGTGGAACTTTTGGAGCCTATGGATCAGCGGTATGACTGGAGGAGGAAGAATGAAGCATATGCTGAAAAAACACCCTGCCCATAGTGAAGCATGGTGGCGGCATGGTGATACTCTGGGACTGCTTTGGTTCTCCAGGCCCTGAAAACCTGTAGAATGTGGAGGGCAAGATGGAATTATTTTATGTTGAATGTGGAGAAATCACTTCTAACATTAGTTGTGTTGATCTATTTAAATTGTTTTTGTTTGAACTGCTGAAAATGTGTTAATTTTACCAATGAACCTAATTTGCAATGGAGGATGGATAATTTTGAGTGCAACTGCAAGTACTCCTAAAGGAAACACAGTAGGAATATGTCATAGCTCAGATGGAATAAGGTCTTAATGGAGTGCCATTATTTGACCATGGTTCCATTACATAATGAAGAACACATTTCAGACACAGAGCAGATATAGCAGTCATGCCATTAGGTGGCAGCAGTGCTAACCCCAGAGGAAACTACTGGGATCTAATCACAGAATGAACATGGCAAGTAGGTAAACCATGGTTCCATGTGTCTGGCCATTTAATTAAGCCTAATACAGTAGCTCAAGTGCAGGAACACCAGTGGTACTGCACCTTAACAGAGCCTTGGCACTAGAATTCATTCCAGAGACTGCCCAGAAGTGAATTCTAGCTGGGGCTTAGAGGTCACTGCCCGGCAGTGAGTCAAAAGCTGTGAAGGGAGTGGTGCAAGCTTTCATTAATGCAAAGAAAAACAGGATTTGGAGAGACACAGAAAAAACAGAAGATGGAACAATATCTTTTTACTATGATAGATTTTGTATTTTTAGCATGATGGCTCATAGGTCTGCACTATTGCTACACAGAAACGGTGTTCTTGGTTCAAATTTTGCAACTGGTTACTGTCTATGAGGAGTTTGCACATTTTCACATTTCTGCATGGGTTTTTCTATAGGCACAATATTTGTTTTCCTGAATTCGAAAGATGTGTGCCAGGTTAAATGGAAATTTTGCCAGCAAGCCAGTATGAATGTGTATGTAAATGGGTTTTACAATGTACAGGCGTTTTCTTGCCTTGTACCTGATGCCTCCTGTTATAAGAGCTAGAGCATTTAATGAGGTCATTATTTTTTTCTGTGGTTTATTTGTGTTTGAACTTGGGCTCTTTAGATTTTCATATCAGATCAGGATAACCCCCCCTGCACTTGTCTATTACACCCATAAAAAATACATCATACAAGATCATAACCTTGCCCTACTGTAAACAGTATTTACCAGAGGCTGGACCTGCAAAAAAAAACACTGTTTTGTGTATCTGCACATCACACAAGATATATTCAATCACAAAAAGAGAAGTATGGATTTCCCAGGAACAATTAGGGAACAGCTTAGAGAGCCAGTAAGCCAAACAGTCAGATCAGAGGACACTCAAACATTTATATAAAAATTTGAATGAAGATGGTTTGTTTTTCCCTTTCTGCTCATAGGGGTTCCACCCACAATCCAAAAATTTGTAGTCAGATTAGCCTGGGGTGAGTGAGTGTGACTGTAAATGTGAAAATGTCTTACAATGGATTACCAACTGAATCCAAAGTTGAAATTCCAGCTGCTAATGCGTGCATCCTGGAAAAAGGGTTCTAAACATACATGCTAATAAAAGATGCTCAAATATAACTACACAGAAGTTAAATAACAACATAATAAATACACTGTGGGGCCTCCTAATTAGGTCCACTTGCCCTTTTCACTGAAATAAGTGCATTGGATAAAGGAAACCTATGCAATGACTAGCTTAACACTAATACAGTGATCAGAAAGTGACAAACTGATATAAAGAGCTGACAGAGGGCAACACGTCTTCTGCAAAATATAATACACACTAGAGTTATATAAAAGTGAATTTCTGCCCATCGAGGTAAATCAGAACATACAACTCAGCATACCCTGAGACTGATGGTGGAGATCAGCCAATTATCAAAAAGAGTTTCAATCCTAGTGCAAAAAAACATGATGATACAGTTTCTAAGGAACAAAAACATTGAACATTAAACGACTGGAAAAAACCAATTGCTACTCTGATGAATCCTAGTTGGAACCAGGATACATCAAAAAGCCCACGAGTAAATGAATCCATCTTCTCATGTACTTCTCAATGGAAGCTTATGGTATCACAAAAACAATGTGGGGTTTTGTTTGTTGTGACTCTCAATGCATCACTTATTAAAAATAGATATTTGAGCAATGTTATGAATCAGGTTAATTAATTCATGACAGCAGAGTACACATCTACAAATGAGGTTTCAAAAGGAAAATTATCTTTACCATGTTTCTATTAAAGTCCTCGAGTGTTCTGGCAAAATGACAGTGAACTTAGCTCAATGCAGTGACACCTCTGGTCTGTAGGTCTAAATCCAATTGAGACAGAATAAACTATTTAGAGAAGCAGCGTCCCAACAGCTATGGGCAATGCTTGAGGCTAGCACATCAGTGTTACACTCAATGAATATAGAACTTTAAGAAGAAAAACTAGTACCAAATAAAGTTACTGTATACTGTGTTTATTACTTGTACATCAAATGAATATACAGCATACGTTAAAGAAAACAAAAATCACGCCGGAATATAAATATATCTAGTTAATCTACTTAATGTGTGAGATGTAGATTTACTGTACATTGTGGAAGCGTCAACTTGTTTTTGGAATCTGATGGATCCCAATATTCATAAATTAGTGTATAACCAAGACAAGACATTAGAACAATTGTGATGAGAACAGGCCATTCAGCCCAGCAAGCTTGTCCATCCTATTGGACATCCACAATTGCACAAACTTTTTAAAGTTTCAAACATTCCATTATTTAAATCTAACAATATTACATCTACATGTAATACTTTGAATTTACGTACATCTCGTGTACCACAAATGCGTCCAAGTCTGAATACTGTCCAAGTTCCTCTATAGCAAATTACCTGATTTTCCATTATCTGTCCTTCCTTTTAGTTTGGTATTATCCGCAATCTTAACCAACTTTTGTGTATAAAAATCGGCGGAGGTCTAGGCACTTATTTCTTAGAGGAAACCACTTTAAATATCAGCTAACTCTGAAATATGTTCTATTCACCATAACCCTTTGTTTGAGCTAATTTTACACACACTTTCCCAACAAACCTTGAATTGCCTCTTGTTTTAGTTTGATCACTAACCTTTCATGGGGTAACTTATCAAATGCCATCTAAAAGACATGTGAATCTATCGCACAACACAGTCACAGTGATGTTAGACAGCAAAAGATATAGAGATAAAAATCTAAAATGGCACAAAAAATAAGATGTGCATAATCACAGTATAAAAGCTGGAAAGATGGGAGAAAAGCCAAGCAAAATGACACTTTTTATTGGCTAACTAAAAAGATTACAATATGCCAGCTTTCGAGGCAACTCAGGTCCCTTCTTCAGGCAAGATGTAATCTGTAATCTTTTTAGTTAGCCAATAAAAAGTGTTATTTTGCTTGGCTTTTCTCTACATTCATAATGGCTAACACGGTACAACACCCTAGTACTACGAAAGATGGGAGGAAATTTAGCATGCAATTAATGACTTAGTGGTTAATTATATGAATAATGCAACAACTTTGTTGGTTATTTTTAATTATGTGAAATATTTCATGTATAGTTCATAAGGTCCATTATGTATAAAAAAAAAAAAACTGAAAATAATACTGGAAACATAGAAAGACAAGGGGGCAATAACAAAGAGAATTGAAAAGTTATTTGCTTGGAATGCATTCTGCCCACAGAATTATTTCACTGACTTACAAATAAGATGCCCATGTATTCTGTTTAGTCACTTGTTATTTTGTTATTATTACTATATCAGTTTAATTCTATATCTTTTAGAAGGTGAGAGTAAAAATGCCTTAAAGGGAACACACAACATGAAACAGGCAATACAAAAATAAAATTGTGCAAATGAGAATATGTTAAAAATACCATTTTCATTTACCCTCAGTGAGGGAATAAAAATGAAATTCAGATGCACTGATCGATTAGTTAATGACTGAAATTGGAAAATATTGCTCTTAATGAAAAAACTGAGGCTTCCTTTTGTAATTGGAATACTTTTTGATAGTGTTACAAATGTCAGTCAACTGCATGCACATTAATTGAATCTCATCAACATGTTATGTGAAAACAATAAAGACAACTAGACTGTATCAAGCAAACATCTTGGACAAAGTCTGAGAAAATCTAAAAATACAATTACAAAATAAAGATAAAATGTAAATAATTAACAATGTTAAAACTCATCCTTCAAGGTATTATTTTAAAAAGAAAATATTAAATTTAAACAAGGCATTTTAACTGAAACTATGTGGGGCTTCCATTTTTGTTTTTCCTGTCCCAGACTCATAGTCATACAGACTATAATGATATATCAGCAACAAGGCTCATGCGTAGGAAGTTCTTGCTCCTATAATAATGCATATTTCAGATCCTGTTGGTGACCTGCCTCATTTGGCTTTGATCAGTATCAAAAGACAACTTTGTCTTAGAAATGCAGTACAAGGCTTCCATAAGAAAGGTTGGTGAAACAGAGCTTTTCTTTATAACACATTCCCCTGCCTATTTTTGGAAGAAAACAAAAAGTTTGTACACGAAAAGAGACAGTTCAGTCCATCCAGCTCATTTGCCTGCCTAACTGCTGTCCTTCAAATATTTAATGCCAGCCACATGTTTCCCTGTGTGAGCTCATATGCTCAGCAAACAACCTATGATTATCATTTTAACACTATCTCCTACTGAATAATAAAAATGCTTGAATCATAAGTCTATATTAACCTCCTTAGTGTTAGACTCGAGTGTTACTCGGGCTGTAAAAACAATCCTAAAAGCGTTAGTCCCGAGTGTCACTCGGCAAACAGTATAGAGGCATCTTGTGTACGACCCAATGTTTAATCGGGCTGCAAAAGTGCCAACAGCCTTAATGCTGAGTGTTACTTGGACAATGCTATATGTGTGTCTTGCGTTATTGTCAGGCCCGAGCATTACACAGGCAACGGTGCTGATGCATCTTCTTCTAGCATCATAATGGTGTCTCATAAGAAACACCTCTCATTAGCAGTAATGATGAAGTGAGCCTGTCTTCTCGCAGTGAAACTGAAATGGTCAGTGAAACTGATAGTGTTTACATAAAAAAGAAACAACCAAGAAAGATTACAAAAGAAAAACGAGTATGTAGCTTTTTGCATTATTATGAATAAATGCTATGAATGGATTAAACAGTTTTCATTATGGATGGATAAACCACAATATTTGTAAAAGTAACAAAAACCTCAAATTCCATGCTTGACAGTAGGCCAGGGATTATTCATGCTTTGAATTTACTGTCTGTTGCTCGTTTTATCACTTTTGTTTGTAAATGTAGTTAAATGTTTACATATAATGTTGCCATAGTATCATACTGTATACCAGTAACAGCACACACTTGCCTTTCTTCTCTGTATGTTTAGCATTCGTTTGCTCAGAGGTTGATGAACTTGCTGCTTACTGAGCAGCTCTTCTTTTTTTCCACCCTAGCAGCCCACTTCTTTTCTTATTTTCGTCAGCATTTTCAGTGTTTGTGTTGCAATTACTTTGTACATTTTCCTTAATTCTTCACTTAAGCTGGCACTTAAGTGTTCAATCTGCTTCAAGAATGATTTAAGATATGAAGACGTATGGGAAGTGAGGGCAAAGGTGGTAGGGATGAGATCGGCACTCATACGCATGCGCCCTGCTGCCGAGAGTTGATTTTAGAATAAAATAAAAAAATAAAGAGAGTAATAATTCCAAAACTCTTCGCTTTTAATATAAAGCTGTAGTGCAGAGTTTCGGCGTAGTATACTTGTACCAAATTCAAGGCTACAGGTTATTAGATTTTTTACTTTGACCTTAGAGTTCAATCATCACCCTAAAAGTGGGTAGTAGAGGTCACATAATATATGTGTACCAAATTTCTGGTCAATAGGTCAAACGGTTTGCCAGCTACAGGTGATTTAAAATCTTGGACAGACAAACGGACAACCACAGTAGCGTACTATATAAGAAGATAGTAATTATGCTGTTGTTTTTTCTTTTGTCACCAATATATGTAGCACCAAAGGAAATTTCTAGCTACACATGACTTGTGTTGTTTATGTGTATCAATTACCAAATAAGGCTTCCCCTTGGTGCACAATTTTAAACATTAATATTTATTTATCAGTTTCAAACTATAATTGCATTAATTTGAATCTTCTTTATAACATTACCAATCAAAAGTTGAGACAATGTGCCAGCTACTGACTTCTGCTATTAGTAAAACCTTCCCTCTACAAGGATACATTGTGTTTGTTGCAAGTGCCAGTTTAGTTTGTCCTTTAACAACAATGCATTAACCCAAACTAGAAATGACTGCAATTTGCAAGATTTCACTTCCTTTGTTTTAGAGTATTAATATAGCATTAATTTGAGTTGTCTTAGGCAACATAAACTTTCAAATTAAGCTCTAGGTAGCGCTCCTAGGTCTAATTTACTAGTCATAACTTTCAGCAAAGAATAATTATCAATTATTCAAATACTTGTTTGTTGCAGGCTTAGTAAATATTAAAGAAAATGCTATAATCTTTGAATGAAGAAGAAACATTCGATCTTATCCTGCCTAACTAAAGCGCAGTCTACTTTGGCATGCAACACAGGAGAAACCACCTGAAATACCAGATCAGACACCACTAGACTTCTTTGTGTGGGGGAATGTGAATACCTGGAGGGCTGGAGTATGAGACACCCACCAAACTGTATTGTTATCGCTATACCACTCATTGAAAGAAAAAGGATTGAATTGCAGTATTGCTTTGATGTCCAACAAGCTAGAAACTGTGGTCACATCAACACCTAAGTACAACACAGGTACACAGTAATTATTTCAACATTCATCTTTATTAGCTGAAAAAAATACAATGTTTTATTTAGTACTCACTTGGCTACATAGTTAGGACGTGGATCGTTTGTCCACCTAGTGTTTTTATTATTATCCAGTTTGAAGCCTAAGGGCGCATATAGCCACCCTAACCGGACACTGACATGCAGAGACACGAGTTCCAACACGTAACACACTTTATTTTCCTTTTTCGTCATGGGCAACGCCTTCCCAGTTTCCCACAAGCACAACACTCTATAGAAATACTGCACAGTCCTTTCTCTCTCTCTCTTTCTTCTTCCTTTCTCTCTTTTTTTCCACTGCTGCCTCCACTCCTCTCCCAGCAAGCTTTGTCATCCACCTCCCGAATCCGGCTCCCCAAACAGAGTGAGACGGCCTCCTTTATAGTGCACCTGGAAATGCTCCAGGAGCTCTTTGATCCTCTTCCAGCAGCACTCCCAGGTGTGGTAGAAGTGCTGCATGGGCCCCCGGAAGTGCTCCAGGTGCACACGGATCCTCTTCTGGAAGCACTTCAGGGTGTGGAGGAAGTGTTGCAGTCCAGGGCTCTAGAACTGTCCAGGCGCCCCCTGGCAGTAGTCACGGGCCCCAGCAGGGTTGAGCTTCTAAATTCCAAACCCATGGCGTAGATGTAACCCAGGGGGATTGCCCTCTCGTATTCCAGGGGAGGTATTTTCGTGAACACGTCTTCTCCCCAAGTCCTTCCATTAATGGGGCACCCTGGCTGGGCAAGGGCCCCAGCCATCCGCCACACCATTTATCTATGAAGTCGGTCATAGGGGTCTGCTGTAGCCTACCCCAGCAAATATCAGGCGCAAGGCAAGGAATAAACCCTGGACAGGGCACCAGTCCATTGCAGGGCAAACTCAACCACACACCAGCACACCCTAGGGCCAATTCAGGATTGCCAGTTCACCTAACCTACATGTCTTATGGACTATGGGAGGAAACCGTAGCACCCGGATGAAACCTAAACAGTCACAGGGAGAACTAAAGTGTGAAATTCAATTAATGTTAGGTAGGAGGATGTGTATTTAAGGTGGAATCCAAAAAATATTTTTACACAGTGGACTGTGGGAATCAAAGCACTGACTCAATTTTTTTCTTTCCATTATTTCCGCCAAAAATGTCATTATTCCTGCACAAAGCAAAACTTTCCTCATTACTAACATTCCCTTAAGCAATCTTTTACCTAAAAATACAACTTGAATTACAAGGTTAGCCATTGCCCTGGAGTGTGACATTTTATGTCCCACATCCTGCAACTGTTATTTGAGAAAGGAAGCTTCTGTATCTAATGCTAATTCAGCAGATCAGATTTCAGGTATGCAGAACGTTGGTCACCTTTCGCATATGAAGGAAATGAAGAACTGGTGGAAAGGTGTTACTTATGGGCAGCCAATCAATAACTATAAGGCTGAGGAGGTTTGTGCAAAATAAACAGGTGACGAAAGCTAAACCAAGGTGAAATTAAGTTTCTGAAAGGGACACAAGCCCAAAGTCATTCTGTACTGCTTTATATGTTATTTATACAACCATGTTTGAAGCTGCTAAACCCAGTTCAGGGTCAATAAGGGCTAGGATTTATCCTGACAAAGGAACCAACAATGGATAAGACAACACTCCACACATCAATTCTTACTGGGCCAGTTTCAAGGTACTGATTAATGCAGTCAAGGGACTGTATGCAGTAAGAGAGTGTACCAAATGGACTCATTTACCAAAGTGACTTTCAACAAGAACCGAGAGCAGAGATGCCCTAAGTTTCTGTAATAATTTCTGAAACTAGTTAAGAGTTAGTGTCAGAAAACTGCCAGGCGGAACTTTTTTCTTTTCACTAGCTTGCTGGGAAAACTTGGCTCTAAGCTCTAAGAATAGAAAGTGTTATCACCAAGTATGTTAACTGGCACTCTCCTTTTAGACATTCAATATAATTTACAATGTTACCCAGTTATGCTAAAATAACCTTCTGCAAGCAAAATGCACTATAAAATGTCAACAGATAACAAAATCATGCAGCAAGTTTTAATTTATTCCTTTATGCATGATCATTTCAGCCACTTTACAAAGGCCACATACAATATTATTTTATAAAGAGGTAGAGAGCATATACTAAAGTGTGGTTGACCTGAATTATTTATTTATTTATTTATGACAGAGGATGTGCTCTTTTCTGGAACTTTTTATTTTGGTCAATTTCAAATGCAGTAAGGCAGGAAGTGGAACATATTAGTCAAAGTTTTGCCATTATTCAGCAAAGAATACAAAGATAACAGTCTAAAGCAGACTTGTTTCTAATGCAGGCAAAAATCAAGCAGATTTGTGAATACTTTAAAAAACAAATACCATAGATGTAGAAGATAAACATGCACGTCCATCCATTTATTGTCTGAAACTGCTTTGCCCAGCACAGGATCATGCAGAATATAAGTTTACATAGCATCTTGTATAAGTGAGGAGTTGCAGACCTGCACTTACTATCATGCCAATTCAGATTTCAGATGTAAAAGTGAAATTCTACTACATCATATTTAGGCAAGATTCAATACTATAGAATACTGCAAGTGGGCATATTCAATACTTAACACTTATAATAAAGTTTTCTTTTTATGCTTATATTGAAGAGAGCAAAAACTAGAATGACGACCATAAAAAAGGAAGAAAATGAAAAAACATACTTTAAGTAGTGCAGAAAAAATATCTTATTTAACAAATGTAATTCAGAATTAGATTTTAAGAATTCTGTGCACTGTAGTGTTAACTGCTTCAAATTAAATTCAGTTAACGCAATGCGGCCCTTTCTGGGTTTGCTTCCTGCCTGGCTCCTTGAGCTGCTGTGACAGATTCCATCTCAAATAACCCTATATGTGACTACCCAAGTTTCATTTAAGAGTGTATAAATTTAATTTGTTTCTGAATTATAAAATAAAGATTCTAACAAAAATTCAAGTGGCGGGTATATAATAGATCCAACAGACTCGAATACAAATTTTGTGATCCATCATTTTTAGAAGATTTTACAGAGTACTATATCTCAAGGTATCTTATATAGGACACAGAAATACCGTTGATAGCAACAAACATTAATACTATAGATAGTGTCTTTTCTGATAAAAACTAAAACTGATGTTGAATTTGAGGGCATCACCTTTCATGTCTGATTATCTTTGCATTAAATTTTATAATTATACCACATTCTGTGTTTCAGTCCCAAACATCCAAAGGATTTGAACGCATTATCTGTCCAGTCTCTTCTACTGCACTGTCTGTTCAGACTAAAGTGCTGTGAAAATGTACAGCTAAATTTTAATTTACCACACCTAAACCAAAATTAACATAAAAAAGTAAAGAAGCAATATGAATGATGAAGAGAATGCTGTTTGCTTGCAGAAACAGTTCTCATACGTATTTTACTTCAGTTTAGGCAGTAAATGTATGAAACAAATAAAATATGAAACAAATAAAATAAACTATTAACAAAATAACTGATAGTAATCCAAACTAGCTGAGTGTGGTCTTCGGAACACAAAAAAACCCAACCCTACTAGTTTTACTACATTGGTGAACTTGCAGAGGTGTCAGCTAAGTGGGCTGGGACAGATTGCATCCTGTCCAAGATGGACATGTAGTCGAGTGCAGCTGTGGCACAAATTGACCAGGGCTGGCTGGAACCAGTCTCAGGCAAATGTATTGTAGTTCGTTTTGTGAACGTATAACATGAATGTACCACAAAGATTTGCACCAACCAATTTGTCTGCCTGGTTTGAATGAGAGGTGAGGTGCATACAAGTGGCGAAAAAATTTGAAAGTGCATGAATGCGCAATCTCACCAAGTGCAAGTCACACTTGTACAAGCTTCTACATCTTCATAGAATTCTCACCATCTCCCATGGCTGTGATTGAGCATGAGCAGCACGGACTGCTTCATACAAACATACACACACACACACAGAGTTCTTTGGTTTACATGTATATGTCTAATACAAAATGTGTTCTCTAAAAACACATAACTACATTCAAATTATTTAAGCACTCAGAGATGAGTTAGATTTATTTGTACCTAACAGTTCAGGAAAAAAATGACAAAAAACTTGTTATATTACTACATACAATCCTTTTCATTTACTCCCACAAAAATATTTCAAACTGCCAGATGACAGATTCAACCTGTAGAGTCAGATTACTTGATAACAAGGAGATTAGCTTACTGTTGTTGAGCCAAAAGAGAAATATAAGCATTAAAATTTCTTAAAAGGTCTTATCTCAGTTTTGAACTTGACAAACCACGTCCTACACATCTCTAAATATCCTCTGTAAAATCAGTAGCCACATCTAAATTTTTCACATTACTGACATCATTGCTATGTCTCTGTTAATAAAGGAAGGATTCTACAAAAGTTTTACATTTTTGTTAATTTCAAACACATATTTTAAATACAGAGTATAATGACTGAATCAAATCTCTTATTGCCACATCTAAATTTTTCACATTACTGACATCATTGCTATGTCTCTGTTAATAAAGGAAGGATTCTACAAAAGTTTTACATTTTTGTTAATTTCAAACACATATTTTAAATACAGAGTATAATGACTGAATCAAATCTCTTATTTCAAACGTAGCAATCAGTATAATATGCCTATCGTGAAATAGTAAGTAAAACATGTGGTAGCAAAATGTACATTTCAATAATAAAAGAGTATGAATTATTGGTTTCTGTAATGTAGTGTACTAAAATATACAACATATTTAAAATTCATGTACAGTTCACAAATATTTCTTTTTATAAGTGAAGAGGAAAACAAAAACTCAAGGAAGCCACAACTGGCACAAAATAAACTCTGTGGAGCCTATGGTCATCAGTAGTTCAAGAATTCAAAGTACTGTATTATTGACCTAAGCCATGTGGCCTTTCAGCCCCCCAGGGTATTATTCTACATTTATACTATCTAATTCACCATCAGTCAAGAACTTACAGAACCCTGATGATGTCAGAGTGGTTATGTGGTGCCCTTAAAGTCTATGGTACATTCCATAAAATTACTGGAAAACCTTTAACAACTGTACAGTGGCACAATAGCAGGTTCCCAAGAATAAAAATCAGAATGAGAAGAGGCTAACTTATTATGACAAATCTAATCTTCAAAAATGTTACTGCACATCTGAAAGGTTGTCATATGCATAGTATAAATAGACAACTCAGCTGTGCTAAGAAAACTTTACATTAAAATAATTTCAGTATGTACTAATCTTAAAGTTTTTATTAACAGTTAATAATATTTATGAAAACAGGTGAAAAAAAGCTTAAAACATCTATTTGAAATGCTCACCAGTTATACTTGACATATATCCACTGGTAAAATATTTGTAATTTATAAAAGCATTTTGTTTATTCTTTATCGTTAGTATTTAGAGAAAGCCAGCACAGAGTGAACAAATAATAATTTTTGAGAGGCATTCTGAAATACAGCGTGAGCCAAAAAGGAGGACCACATTTCAAACATTTATTCTACAGAAACGCTACAAGATAAAATAATTTTCATTATGACACAACAAAGGGTATGCAAAATACATTTTTTTCACTGTGTATTAAAAATGATGTCTTCAAGGTGGAGGCCATCATTAGAGATGCACTCTTTGAGACAATTTCTGAACGCTCACATGACTCGTTTGGCCATTTCAAGGGGAATAGAGGCAACTTTGTGGCAAATAGTATCCTTGAGGGCTTCAAGGTTTTGAGGTCAGTGTGTGTGTATATACCTTCGACTTGAGAGAACCCCACAAGAAGAAATCACACAGAGTGAGATCAGGCAAACATGAAGACCACTCGACATTGCCATACTGGGAGAACAGCTTCCCCGGAAACATCTCCTGCAAAACTTGCATGGATCTCCGTGCATTATGAGCTGTTGCTTCATCCTATTGAAACCAGGCCTCCACCACATCCAATTCTTCCAGTTTGTGCCACAGAAAGTTCATTGTATTTCAGTGTAATGTTCTGAAGTGACAGTGACTGTTGCTCTCCCAACCCCAAAAAAATAAGGGCCTATGTTTTGTCTTGGTAGAGAAATATATTATTCTACTTTCCCCTCTTGTATTATTAATATGTAGCCTTTGTCAGAATGCCTCAAACCACCCAGACTTACCACTGTTTATAAGGTACTATACCATATAACTTCCCCCCCACCTTCCCTTCTATATGTATAACCTCAGGCAACTAGGTGTAGTAAAAGACAAGCAGGAGTTAAGTTACAATTTAAACAATGTATTATTGATAATATTCATAAATAATAACAATATGCAAAGTACATTTGAATATTGGCAACCACACAACCTGATAAATGGTGATGTGTAGTTTCAGGCGGCACACAGACTTGTTAGTTACTTAATGTCTCTAGTTAAGGCATCACTTGTGGTCAGCTTTCTTCAGAACAGGCCACATGCCTGTCTCAATATGGCTGCCGAGCTATGCTCTTCATTGTGTTGTCCTTTTCAGTTCATGGCTTGAGATGGTCTTTCATCAGTTTGGTAAGAGAGACAGTGTAAGGTATGCAAGAAAATTGATAGGTTTTCTGTCCAACCCCTACAGCCAATAGGACGTCATGGTACTTAAAGGCTTCTGACACAAGACAGTTCCAAACAGCCATACTTCAGACCAATGGGGGAATAGAACACCTTCACACCTACTCCCAAAACCATGCGCTAAGGTAAAGCTTGACAGTTAGGCAGCTTGGCTTTCCTGCGGGGGTTGAGAGAGACACTTTAGCAGAGAAACACTTGCCAAACTGGTTTGAGGCACTTCCCCAAACCCTGTCGTAAACTTCAAAGAGACCCATTCCTAAAAGGGGGTAAACATAAATGCTTCTCACTAATGTAACACTAATATTACATTGATTTGCCTAAGCAACAAATAAAGACATACAAAATATTTATTAAGTTGCATACCTTCTGGGGATTCCCTCGTTTTGCTGGGAGACTTCAATGCTCACGTGGGCAATGACAGTGAGACCTGGAAGGGCGTGATTGGGAGGAATGGCCCCCCCGATCTGAACCCGAGCGGTGTTTTGTTATTGGACTTCTGTGCTCGTCATGGATTGTCCATAACGAACACCATGTTCAAGCATAAGGGTGTTCATATGTGCACTTGGCACCAGGACACCCTAGGCCTCAGGTCGATGATCGACTTTGTGGTGTGGTCGCCGGACTTGCGCCATATGTCTTGGACACTCGGGTGAAGAGAGGGGCGGAGCTGTCAACTGATCACCACCTGGTGGTGAGTTGGCTTCGATGGTGGGGAAGATGCCGGTCAGACCTGGTAGGCCCAAACGTGTTGTGAGGGTCTGCTGGGAACGGCTGGCAGAGTCCCCTGTCAGAAGTAGCTTCAACTCCCACCTCCGGCAGAACTTCAACCACGCCCCGAGGGAGGTGGGGACATTGAGTCGAATGGGCCATGTTCCGTGCCTCTATTGTTGAGGCGGCTGACCGGAGCTGTGGCCGCAAGGTGGTGGTGCCTGTCGTGGCGGCAATCCCGAACCCGTTGGTGGACACCGGCGTGAGGGATGCCGTCAAGCTGAAGAAGGAGTCCTACAGGACTTTTTTGTCCTGTGGGTCTCTGGAGGCAGCTGATAGGTACCGGCAGGCCAAGCAGCGGCGGCCGGTTGTTGCTGAGGCAAAAACTCGGGCATGGGAGGAGTTTGGAGAGGCCATGGAGAATGACTTTCGGACGGCTTCGAGGAGATTCTGGTCCACCGTCCGGCGTCTCAGGAGGGGGAAGCAGTGCAGTGTCAACACCGTATATGGTGGGGATGGTGCGCTGCTGACCTCGACTTCGGGACGTTGTGGGTCGGTGGGAGGAGTACTTCGAAGACCTCCTCAATCCCACTAACATGCCTTCCAATGAGGAAGCAGAGCCTGGGGACTCTGAGGTGGGCTCTACCATCTCTGGGACTGAAGTCACCGAGGTGGTCAAAAACTCCTTGGTGGCAGGGCCCCGGGGTGGATGAGATCGCCGGAGTTCCTTAAGGCTCTGGATGTTGTAGGACTGTCTTGGTTGACACGTCTCTGCAACATCGCATGGACATCGGGACAGTGCCTCTGGATTGGCAGACCGGGGTGGTGGTCCCCTCTTTAAAAGGGGACCGGAGGGTGTGTTCCAACTATAGAGGATCACACTCCTCAGCCTCCCTGGAAAAGTCTATTCGGGGTTCTGGAGAGGAGGGTCCGCCGGATAGTCGAACCTCGGATTCAGGAGGAACAGTGTGGTTTTAGTCCTGGTCGCGGAACAGTGGACCAGCTCTTCACCCTTAGCAGAGTCCTGGAGGGTGCATGGGAGTTTGCCCGACCGGTCTACATGTGTTTTGTGGACTTGGAAAAGGCATTCGACCGTGTCCCTCGGGAATCCTGTGGGGTGCTCGGGAGTATGGGGTACCGGACCCCTGATAAGAGCTGTTCGGTCCTGTACAACGGTGTCAGAGCTTGGTCCGCATTGCCGGCAGTAAGTCGAGCCCGCTTCCAGTGAGAGTTGGACGCCGCCAGACCTGCCCCTTTGTCACCGATTCTGTTCATAACTTTTATGGACAGAATTTCTAGGCGCAGCCAGGGTGTTGAAGGGGTCGGTTTGGTGGACTCAGGATTGGGTCACTGCTTTTGCAGATGATGTTGTCCTGTTTGCTTCATCAGGCCGTGATCTTCAGCTCTCTCTGGATCGGTTCGCAGCTGGGATGAGAATCAGCACCTCCAAATCCGAGAGCATGGTCCTCAGCCGGAAAAGGGTGGAGTGCCCTCTCAGGGTTGGGGGAGAGATCCTGCCCCAAGTGGAGGAGTTCAAGTATCTCGGGGTCTTGTTCACGAGTGAGGGAAGAATGGAGCGTGAGATCGACAGGCGGAACGGTGCGGCATCCGCAGTGATCGCGGCTCTGCATCGGTCTGTCGTGGTGAAAAAGGAGCTGAGCCGTAAGGCAAAGCTCTCAATTTACCAGTCGATCTACGCTCCTACCCTCACCTATGGTCATGAGCTATGGGTAGTGACCGAAAGAACGAGATCGCGAATACAAGCGGCTGAAATGAGTTTCCTCCGGAGGGTGTCTGGGCTTTCCCTTAAAGATAGGGTGAGAAGCTCAGTCATCCGGGAGGGGCTCAGAGTAGAGCCGCTGCTCCTCCGCATCGAGAGGAGTCAGATGAGGTGGCTCGGGCATCTGATCAGGATGCCTCCTGGACCCCTCCCTGGTGAGGTGTTCCGGCACGCCCAACGGGAGGAGGCCCGGGAAGACCCAGGACACGCTGGAGGGACTATGTCTCCGGCTGGCCTGGGAAGCTTTGGGATTCTCCCGGAAGAGCTGGAAGAAGTGGCCGGGGAGAGGGAAGTCTGAGCCTCTCTGCTTAAGCTGCTGCCCCCGCGACCCGACCTCGGATAAGCGGAAGAGGATGGATGGATGGATGGCATGCAAAATTTCACATCACAACAGCCTACAATGCCAAATTGTACAACGGCGCACCAAACTTTAACACACTCACAGTGCAAGGGTCTCTCATAAAGGTTGGTGTCAGCCCAGTAGTGAAAGTTTTGCTTATTTGTGTAACCATTCAAACGGAAATTGTGCCTCGTCACTGCACATAACAATGGCATCTCAATGAACGGTTTGCAAAATGTTTGCACACAACTCTCTACAGCTCTCCCAGTCTCTGTCAGTGAGTTCCTGCACTACTATCATTTGGTATGAATGGAAATTCAGATCCTCCTGCTAAATCCTCCTCAAAAACGTGTTGGAAATGCCCAAGGCAGAAGCATGTTTACACGCTGAATGTCTAAGAGACTGCAAAATTGATGCCCTTACAGCTTGGATGTTTTCAGACAGTCATACAGTCCAAGGACGGCCTGGAGATTTTCTGTTCAATGTTGCACTAGTCTGTCTAAATTTAGCCACCCACTGAAGAACTGTTTTCCAATTTGGTACGTCATCATTAGAAGGAATGCTAAAGTGCATTCGGAAGGCGCATTGCATAGTGATGATGGATTTGTTGTTTTTGAAGAACACTTTGACAGCGAAGGCACAGTGCACACCGGACCAAGGCATGTTGCCGACTGAAAAGTACAAGGGATTCCTTATCAAAGGACTCTCACCCCAACCCACTCAGCTGCCTCTAACTCGTGCAATGACCTTGAGAAATGTGCTACTTCATTTTGGCTCACCCTGTATATGAAGTTGCAAAAGATCTTACCTATAAAAGTATATTAAAATCAATTACAAAAGATAAACCAATGAAGTGTGACTAAAACTGTTTACCATGCTTAGCCGAAGATGCTCGATCTTTTATTTAGAGCTCTTGATGCTGCATTTTGAACAAGCTGGAGCCTTTTTGCATCTTTCATTGGAAATACTTTTAACAGTACATTACTGTACTCGGCTGAAAATAAAATTATGTGTTGAAGAAAAATTCTAACTAGTGTTATGCTTTTTAAATGGAAAAATGCAGTCTTTGTAACTTGGATAACATGGGATTTCAAGTTTAGTTTAGAATCAATAACACCAAATGATGAAATGTTCTTATCATATCCCTATTTTTCATTATAGTCTGTGTTTTTTATTTCTTTTTAAGACTAGGGAAATTACTACTCATCCACTTAGTGATATTAAATAAGCCTTCAGTCCCAGGTCTAAAAGCATTCAAGTGCAACTGGAATGTACAGTTGTGTGTCATTTGCATAGCAATGGAAATCCAACCAAAATGAGCATGTGTAATAAGAATGGTAATACACTGACAAATGATCATTGTGGCACACCATACTATATATGATACATTTCCTATTGATAATCCTACAAATATTTTTCTCCCAATTCTGTAAGAATGATATCAACTTAAGGTAGTATTTTTGACGGTTAATAAGAATACTGTGCTCCATGACGTCAAACATAGGATTCAGATCTAGAAGAATAAATATTAATAAATTTGTGCATCAAAATTAAATCTTAAATCATTTACAACTTACAGCAATTTTCAGTGGTACGATAACCACTGAAACCTGCCTGAAAATATTTTGGAATAGATTTCTCATTCAAATAATCATTTAATGACTTAAAAAAATTCTTATTTCCTAAAAAAAGGTAGACTGGAAGTAGGTCAGAAATTATCTGTGATTGAACAGTCTAAATTAATAATCATAAACAGAAATATTTAACAGTGGCAGTTTTACAAATATTTAAAAAGTACTTGATTCAACTGAGGAGTTACAATGTTTTAATATATAGTCAATCACACAATCAGACACTTTGGACTACTTGCACTGTCATTTATACTGCTGGAATAGTTCAACTAACTTTCAGCTTGGACAGTGCAGTTGCATTTAGCTAAGATTTTCATAGTAAGTTTGTTTTTCTTAACTTACATTCAGGTCTGCAGCAGTTCTTTTTAAGATTATCAACAGCTTGAGTTTTCCATGACATAATAGTTTATGAAAATGCCTTTAAGACTTTCTGGAGTTACAATATTAGCACCATTCTTAGACTACTATTAAAATGACTAAACTTTGTCACATATGTTGAAAGCAGCATTAACAGCAATACTGACTTCAAGCTGATTATGAACGATGCATCAAAACATAACTGCAGAAATCACGAAAATACAGTTTCATAATAATGGATCTCTCCTAATGTTTAATCATGAATACTTTTATATTAAAGAAAACTCAATAATGATCTAAGACTCTTGTATCCTGAGTCTGTAACACATCAATGTAAATCCACTCTAACTACAGTTATGCTAAAGCTCCACAACACAGTAAAATCAAGAGTTTGTAAGATGTTCCAGAAATCCCTTTGTTTTGAGTCACAATTCTTCTGAAAACTGAAATATCAAGTTATGATAATTTTGCCATAGCTTGTAATAAGGAAAATAATGAATCATAAAATTCATGAATAAAGCAGACACTAAGATGAACAGAAATAACTAATTTAGGAAATGAATGGATGGAATAATAAATGATTCTTAGATTAGATTCATGTAAATGTAATATGCATAACATTTGTACATAACGAAAATATGACTTTACATACAAGTATACTCACGGAGCAGATTATTAGGAACACTATACTAATACTTCACAGAACATCCATTTGCTTTCAAAACAGCCTTAGCTCTTTGTGGAATGGATTACACAAGATGTTGGAAACATTCCATTGAAATTATGGTCCATATCGACATGACTGCATTACGAAATTTCTACAGATACGTCAGCTGCATCTTCATGCTGTAAATATCCCATTCTGTCACATCCCAGAGGTGTGCAGTTGGATTCTGAGCTTGTGACTGAGAAGGCCACTGAAAAACACTCAGTTCATTGTCATGTTCATGAAACCAGTTTGCTTTGTGGCATGGTGCATTATCATGCTGGAAGTAGCCAATACAAGATGGGTCAATTGTGGCCATGAAAGGATGCTCATGGTCAGCAACATTTCTCAAATAGGCTGTGGCATTTAATTGATGACTTATTGAACCCAAAATGGGCCTAAAGTGTGCTAAAAAACATTATCCATACCATTTCACCTCCACCAGCCTGGGCTGTTTATGAAAGACAGGATGGTTGCAAAGATTTATGCTGCTGCTGACAAATTCTGACCCTTACCATCTGTGTGCATCAGCAGAAATCAAGATTCATCAGACCAGACTATGTTTTTCTAGTCTTCTAGTCTAGTCAACTGTCCAGTTTTGGTGAGCTAGTGCAGCCTCGCTTTCTATTTTTGACTAACAGGAGTAAAACCCAACATGGACTTCTACTGTTGTTGTCCATCTGCCTCGAGGTTCAATGTGTTTTATATTCAGCGATGCTTTTCTGTTCCCCACAGTTCTACAGGTGGTCACCGGAGTTACCAGAGCAATTGCAGAGATACAACAATCATGGTTCCATTTCATAGAGATCATATTTTTCCCCATTCTGGTGTTTGATGTGAATATTAACTGAAGCTCCTGAAATTCTTCTACAGACTTTTAAACATCATGCTGCTGCCAAATGATTGGCTGGTTAGATAACAGAATGGCTATGCAAGTGTAAAAGCGTTCCTAATAATTTGCGCAGTAAGTAATTTACCATAATAAAAAAATAGTCTGATGTTGCCTTAATCCAAAAGAATCAGAGAACTGTATGAAAAAAAGAAAAAAATGTTCAAATATACAATTTACACATCTGATTTTTAAATGTAATCTTAAATATCACCGATAATTATGGAAGTTGTTACTTCAGAAAACTTTTTTAAAAATGGTTTAATTGATTTAGCCAACTAGCAGGCCATGAGAAAGTCAGTACTTACTGCATAGTTAGAAATGTTGCCATATTATTGTATATTTCACTAATATCTTTCACAAAGGAAAAATGACACCTTTAAATTGCTTACTTTGTTTCTTTAGCCAGGAGCATATACAGGATAACTAAATGGCCACACAATGTCTCAGAGGTTTGCAATAGGTGAAGCACCAACACTATGGATTACAGTCTATTTGCCTAATAGAGCAACAGAAGCAGACAGGAATGTTTGCAGAAACACACCTAAGAGGCTACACGATGAGATCAACTTATAATAATCCAAAATGTACAAAATTTACTACTGACATCCCATGGCAAATTTTTCACCACTGTTTTGTTTGTTAGCCAACACTTTCCAAATGCCAAATTACTTCAGAGGAAAATGCAGTCTTCTAGGAAGGAAGCTTAAATCAGATTACTCCTTCTAAACTCAAACTAAGCAAGATCAAAGGGTCAATTTAATATTCATGTGCACTTCAGCAAATGCAAAGATGAATTCTGGCACGAGCGCAAAAAGCACTGTTCAAGGGGGCATTTGGCATTAACTCAAACTGATGGAAGTAAATTAAAAACACTCCCAACCTAAAACTGACCTAATGCTTACATTTACTGTCTGCACAATTCCAATAGCCACAAGTGACACTGAGCAGACAACACCACACAACTGTGAAAGCTTAATTAATCCTTTATTTGCAATTTTCTACATGTTATAAGAACATCACACCTTAAAAGAAGGAATGGAATAAAACAAATAAAAAGTTAGTACAACTAAAAAAAATTGTTTTCAGTAGAATGTTTGTCAAATGGAGCTTAGCATGCAAAAAAGTTCAAAGACCTTGTGGCTACACATTTCTGGTTAACTTTACAGAACTGCAAAGCAGAAGATCTCTGCAGCTGTTCTCAGCCACAGAATACAGCCTGTCTGATTTATTAAAAGAAAACTATAACAAACATGATTTTGTACATACAGTATAGGATATGTTTAAAACATTTAAAAGCCATCTCCATAAAGTACAACTATCCGTTTAAAATTATCTCTAAAAATCAAAATAATGCAAGAAAAATATAATGACAACTAACTGCAGGCCAAACAGAAATATTATATGTGTTACACTATACAGGCAAATTTCAATAAAGCATAAAAAGAGACCATCTGACCTTACAATTTCCTCAGAGTATCCATGTTTATTTATAATAAGGAGTCTTTGGCTTTGGTTTGTTACAGTACACTATTTGAAGATGAGAGGCCACTGCCTGGCTTGCGGCAAGTTGCGATATTACGTAACATATATACATATATATATATAATATATATATATATATAATATATATATAATATATATATATATAAATTATATATATATATATAAATTATATATATATATATTAATTATATATATATATATTAATTATATATATATATATATATTAATTATATATATATATATATATATTAATTATATATTAATTATATATATATATATACACACACACAGTGGTGTGAAAAACTATTTGCAGAGTTACAAGAGAATTACAACAATTCTGCAAAGATGAGTGGGCCAAAATTCCTCCAGAGTGCTGTAAAAGACTCATTGCAAGTTATCGCAAACGCTTGATTGCAGTTATTGCTGCTAAGGGTGGCCCAACCAGTTATTAGGTTCAGGGGCAATTACTTTTTCACACAGGGCCATGTAGGTTTGGATTTTTTTCTCCCTAAATAATAAAAACCATCATTTAAAAACTGCATTTTGTGTTTACTTGTGTTATATTTGACTAATTATTAAATGTGTTTGATGATCAGAAACATTTTGTGTGACAAACATGCAAAAGAATAAGAAATCAGGAAGGGGGCAAATAGTTTTTCACACCACTGTACGTACGTACATACATACATACATATACATATATACACACATACATGTGTTCATGTATGTGTGTATATATGTATATGTACATGTATATATATATATATATATATATATATATATATATACACACATACATATTATTTATTTATATATATATAGCTTATCTCTTTTGAGTGGACATAAATTTCCTAACTAACACTACCAATTGTTTTATGAAGTAAATATATGCAGTACACAGTAAATATTACAGTATAAAGAAATTAATTCTTCCATAAATGTATTTTTCTCAGAAAAGCATAAAAAGGTGTATATGCATTCTGAACTGCATATGTCATTCTTTTAAAGCTCCAATTGCCTATTATGTACTGCAGATAGTGCTACATTTAAAATTCTCAAAGGAGACAAAACAAAAAATTACTCTTTTACAAAGAAGGTTCAAATTTTTGAAACACAAAATAATGAAAATGCCACTAAAGTAAGTGGAACAGTAATATCTGATGTCAGTATTTTTCTTAAATATGATGAGCACTTGCTGGCTTGTTTTATATAGAAATAAAAGGAAAATAGACATCTACAGAGTTACCAATTATTAAATATCTCATGTAAGAAAACAACTTCTGGTGTTTCTGGGAGCCACTCCTTTTAAAATTTGTTAAACCAAAATCTGATTCATGTTTCTAAATTGCCCTCTCACCTCCCCACACCCAAAAACAATATACCTATAACCTATACCTATTTTAACCATGATGAGGTCTCCAGTGGCAAAAAAAGCAACTGTGTACTAAAAACAAAAAGTCAGGAAAGGTTTACCTCAAACAGATGCATTTAATGAAAAATAATAGAAGAAAAAAGATGAAGTACATATACTCCATATCTACAGTAGCAAAGTAAAAACATTATACAGTAAAAGACAAACAAAAAAGTTACACAGTCACCTGCTCAAACTTAGCCACATGGGTAGTGCCAACTGACACATACAAATAACAAAATACAAACAAACCAATGACATAATCTGTTCTTTCCAAACCGAAAGTGCTTACAAAAGAATGATGAAATATCAGCCTGTCTTTACAAAATGGTCACAAGATCACCTGCTAAGTTTTATGCAAGTAAAACTAGCTAGTAGTAGTAGTAGTAGTAGTAGTAGTAGTAGTAGTAGTAGTAGTGGTGAATAGACCTAAACATACAAGTATAGCAGAAATGCATAGCTTGTCCTCTCTGAAATGGGGAAAAAAAAAACTCTAACACACCAATTCAGCATGTTTTGTACAAACATATCTTTTTGACCTGCAGGCCTTGAATAGAAGACAACTGATAGATATCTAAGAAGATTTCATGTTCTTCGCTCATAGTTATCTAGCATCAAAGGGAATTGGGGATACTTTTAACAGCAAAGCCCTGAGAGAGTTTTCCCGAGTATGGTATTCTCAGCAGCATACTTTGGGATGGGAGGAAAGGCGGTAACATCATTAGAGGCCAAGCTAACCTCAAAATCACACCAACATTACTAAAACTTGAAAATCCTGAAATAAAGTATGGCAGCTAATTAGTCATAATAAACGACAGTAGCTGGCTTATGATATAATACCAGTTAAAAATACGTTAAGGTGTCCACAGCATAAATGATTTTGTTAGTTACCATTAACGATTACTTTAAAATAAAATTAAAAATTAAAAGGATAAGACAGCTTTAAACCTATTATCATTAATTCTACAATAATTTCATTAGTTTAGCTATATGTAAGATTTTTAATTGGTTAACTCAGCACTGTTGAGAAATTATTAAATGTTTTTGTACTGATGTTTTATTTGTAATAGCTTCACCAAAGCATATTCTATGTTATGGCCACTAAAGGACCAAACAAGACCCCATTATTTGACTCTAGAGAAACAGGGAACATGCAGAGCAAGTTTGAGGATGTTCATTATAATTCTCATTCTAAAGCTCCATGCTTCAAACTCCAGTGACTTTAAGTGTGACCCCTCAGCAAGTCAATTCCTTTGCCAGTCCAAAAAGAACTCAATAATACGTTCAAATAAGATAATAATGAAATGTCCTACCAGAAACATGTTATTTAGTGAGTGGTAGATAACAGTAAAGTTTTTTCATTAGAGCCAAAACCAGGGCAGAAGCAGTCATTTAAAGCAAAGGACATTAATAAAAGAACCATTAGATTAGGAACAAAACAAAAGTAACAGTTGTAACAATGCCAAAGTCTTAATCAGAATCTTATTTCTTCCAAGAAAGTTTTTGATTTTCTTTTTATAGCATACAGTCCCTAACAAATATCTTTAGACCCCTGGTTAATTCATGCAGCCATCCTACACATCGTGACCACAATGATTTCACAGGTAACTATGGCATGTGCACAATGTGTCTCGTCACCTCACAGCATCCACATAGCAACCAGATGCAAAACAGCAGCACCCATGAAAAAGCAAACACACATACACACACACATACATAAAGGAAACAGTTCTCTGAAATAAAGGTAAAATGCATTATAAACAGTAATGTAAATACTGCTCAAAAATTAAACAAAAAGTATAAATGACTTTAGTAAATTCCTAAGACTCAGCACTATTGATGCATAACACACTATATGTAAAAAGCCACCTAAGCAAAAAAGGGTTAATGCTGAAGGAATACCCCTCCTAAAAATTGTTTTCTATGTTACTTATTCCATGTAGATCATTGTGATTGCAGAAAAATAATTACTATTGTTCTCATGAGGAAGCTTATAAAGTTTCTAATGGTGACCCAATGGTGATCTACACTGGACAACAGCTAATTTTATCAAAAACATCCATGGACAAAATGTAACTTTACTTGTGTTGCATAAACCACGTGTAAAGTCATCCAGCTATTTGTCCACAACATGCAAAATGCATTTAGTTTCTGCTAAGTTACTGAAGTATAAACAAAGTAGTCCACAAACAGGAAGCCTGTTCACACAGGGTTGCACTTTTGAATTGAAGACAGGACTCCTGACCAATGATCTGAGGGGGAGATGCAGGTCTTCATTTCAAAACTACTACCCTGTGTGAACAGACTTCCTGTTTGTTGACTATTCATTTAAAACTATTATGTTGCTTCAGTATAATTTTATTCTGCAAACATAAATGTACTCTGCCTGACCAATTCATGAAGTTTGTCAAAAGTCTGCTTTATGGGCTATCACCACCACTAATTGTGCAGAAACCTGTCAGACTGGGTAGTAACACTAAGTTATGATGCCCTTCAGTCCAGCATATACTGCGGTGCTACACCTTTTGTTTAGACACTGAGGTCTCCAGCTGCCAAGCTATGCAGAAGTGGATAAAGAAGGCTTGAGTAATGTCAATAGAACCGTGCACTAAAAACTAAATCACAGAATAGATTTACTTCAACACTGAAAACTAGATTTACAACAAACACATGGTCTTAGCTAAAAGCATAAATGATTTTAAAAATTCATAAAGTAATAAAAGAAAAAAGATGAAATATATGCATTCCTTATTTTACTACCGATAAGTTGTTTTTTAAAGTCAACTGTTCAAACTCAATCACTGGGATGTGCAAGTGGACACGTATGAAGTAAACAACCCAAATGACATAATCTCTTCTTTCTAAACTGTACAGCATTTACAAAGGAAAGGCAAAACATTAGGCTTTTCTTCTTTCCTAAATGTAGCTTCTTTTATCTTCCACCTTCTGACAACTGTTTATCAAATTAACCCAAAATGCCCATCAGAAGTGCATTTTAAAGCATGTATTATCGCAGGATAGTTCCTACCTGTCCTACAGAATCCATAATAATCCCAAAAACAAAAACTTTCAGACAGTGCTACAATTACTGCTACCAAATTATCCTTATGTAGAATTTAATAAACATCTATCAATCATCTATTGGTTGTATTATTATATTTCTTTCAAAAACCAAAAAACAAACAAATTATACATCTTCACTATTTCACTTACATTAGGAATACAGGGATACAACTATTCAAGTAAATTATAAATGCAGAGCTAAAAAAAGTGAAACATCCATATGAAGCTTCCATATGCTTCCAGACCAGCTTTCATGTACCACTGCACATTACCTTCCACCATGTGTCTTCTATAGATATAATACATAACAGGTGTTCTCTATCAATAAATGCTCACTGATACAGGGTGGACATTTTGTCTCAAAATCCATTCTGGGATCTTCTGTAACGGTCTAGTTTGGTTGAAATCCAGTGGTTGAGATGAACAATACTTCTAATTATACCCCTCAAATATATAGTGATCAGGTCACGCATGTGCTCTGTGACATCCTGGAAAACAAGTACACTGATCAATCAATACACAGGATCATTAAATAGTTATTAAACTTCACAGCATCCAGTATACTTTATGTTCAGCCTTAATGTGTCTTTTTTACAGTAGTAACTAAATTATTTGAAGATTGATTGAATTTGACCAAATCACAGAATACAGGTTTGCGTAAATCGGGGGAAAAGGAAAAAAGCATGCCCAAAAGCTTATAATGTGAAATATATGAACCTTAAACTTCCTTACTGCTGCATGCCCCAGAGCAGGCCATTACACTCGAGGAAGCAATATTCCAATGTACGTTTTCATAGGATCTGCCAACTATTTTGTCTCACTATAATATTGGCTTCAAACACTCCATCCATTTGGCCTTTAGGAAAGAACAAAACCTTCTTCTTATCAGTAACCTTGAGAAGCATGAGTAAGCAATTTAAGTCCTGTCACCATAAATTAATGATGTAGCCTGCTTCTTCAGTTTGCCAAAAGGGTAAGCAGACTGGTAACTGCAATCTGCTCCTTTCTATTTTTATCCTACTCTGGTGAAACAGCAAAATTACTTTTGCAAAAGTGACTGATCATGAAGCCTGTTGGTGATTATTAAATTAAAAATCTATCTGTAAGAATATCAATTTACTTAACTTTTTAATAGATGCATTTTTTTCTGCAATGCTGAACCTGTGTAGTATTCATCAAGTGTTGTATCTGTGACCTCTTTTCTTGTTTACAAAATGGGGATAATTTCAAAATAGAAAGAACACCGGGGTCGCTGAAGAAAATTAAAAAAAATCTACTCTCCTTTTTTATTTTAGCTAGAAATTAACTGCATTGACTGACCGACAAGATCTTGGTATAAGCTTTGTTACAGCTCAGTTTATACATGCTGAAAAATGTATTGTAAAAAATAGTTAAAACATAAAAAATCTGGGTGAAAAATATTTTAAAGATACCTAAGAAAAGAACATCAGCTATTATCACAGATCAGATTAAAATGAGAAAAGCACCTGCAAGGTGAATGGGTTATGGGTGAAATGCTAAGTAATACTTATTTTAATCAGAAATGAACACATTTGCTTAAAAATAAAATGTTCAGAGTAATAAGGCTATTTTCCTGATACTTCCTGAGAAACCTTTGTGTAAACAGGGGTTAACAGAGCAGGATCCTCCACAGTGGCCGCACAGTAGCCCAGTACGAATTCTAATCTATGTTATCTTTAAACGCACATTCAAGCCCAGCAGAAGTTACTGGATGGGCCTACAAAGGAAGAAGCCAGAAGCTAGAATTAAAAGGAATAAAACAAATTCCAGAAGTGCTCTTTTTATGAAAGCATAATAATGACTAGCAGAAGTAGCATTTGTAGTGATATGTTTTTGACATCTGATTTTATTTTGCCAAAAGAACTTTCATAAAACAGAAATTAGAAATGTGGATTTATAGCTGTCTCTTAATTTTTTTAGATCAAGGGTGGGCAAACTATGGCCTGCAGCACAGGTTCAAACCTGTTGGCTACTCATAGAATCTAAAATATTCCAGCCCTCGTGAGGTGTTCTTAACACAATGATGATATAGTTGGCTGATGTAGGCCAAGTTGCCATGCAGTGTCATTTAAAAAAATTTAAGGTAAAAAGCTTTTAACATACAGTACACATAGGTATAGTCCGCAGCACTGCTACATACAGGGATAAGTGTGTATGTTTTGAGCAGGTTACCTGCCTTGATCTTGTATATATGTATTTTGTTGGCAGCCAAACTTCAGCTGTGAACCCAGTTCTGTGCACAAACTAGTACAAAGTGTGGCATTTACAAATGTGAAGGAGGGGGGCACAAGGGTTTTCCAGTTCTGGATCAACCAAACCAGATTATTCCTGCACAAAGATGAGATGAGAAGTAAAATGCCTAGCAGCATGCTGTCATTTTTAAATGCATCATTGTTGGCTCAGAAGAGAAGGGTAGTTATAGCTTTCAGCTCAGTTCATTTCAATTTTGACACAGTGCTATTAATATTTTTTGGTCAATTTTTAACACTTTGTAATAATCTGAGTGAGTTGCAATCTGCTTCCCAATTTCAAGGAAATGTGTTCAAACAGAATCTTGGATGGCACTAGATATGCAATTTAGATTTCAATCTTTCATGGTAAATTTGAATCTCACTTTCAGTACGTTATATAGATTTTACTGTTTATTTCAGTCTTGTGTGCAAAGAATATCAAAGACTCCAGCAATGTGCAGGTAAAACAAAGCAGTGAGTGCAGCAGAGAATACCACTTAGAGGCAAAAGGTAGAAGTGGGGTGGAAATGCAAAAGTTAGATTAGTTGGCTATCCCACTTCAACTGGCTTTTACACAATCAGGAGGAAGGTGTGAGGAAGTGCAAGTGCTGCTACATCAAGCCCAGTATAGCCGGTAAAACACACAAATATCCATTACCCAATGACATGCAGCATGCTGTGACATTGTGATGGCTGTAAGCAATGCGCCAAAGAATCTGTGAAGGTAAAAGTCTTCCAGACACTAAAAAAATAATGCAAAAAGATATGAACTTTCAGTTGCAAACATAGCATATTAGATAGCAAAGGAAGAACTGAGTTTCACACAAAATGAAACCACTTTTTTTGCTGCAAAAGGAAAATTGTCTGGCCATTTCCTCTACTTATGACAATGATGCTCATTGTGCTGAATTATTGCTTTAGATTTACAAAAAAAAAAAAAAACTAATAAAGTCACGATGGTGAAACATACAGGCGTTGTGGCTCTGGGGTTAAGACCTAGAACTTCAAGCCCTAAGATTGTAGGTGCAGATCCCACCGCTGATACCATGTAACCCTGAACGAGTCACTTTACCTGCCTATGCTCCATACTGGAAAAACAAAAGAGATGTAACAAATGGCATCTCAAATGATGTGAGACATAAACACACATGCATGCATACATACTGTACAAATTTGAGTTAAAGGTTTTATTCAACAGTTTGATTATATTGTTATTTTCATTTTGTAGTACCAAATTAAAAAAAAAAAAAACATTTAATCACATGAAGCTTCCTGATTCCTTAGATGACAAGAAAAAGCATACATGTATGCTTTAATCTCATTTATTGTGACTAATAAGAATATATTAGCTTTTCTTGCAAAGGTAATGCTTAAATTTTTCATCGAAGTTGCATCTGATGAATGCACAACAGTCAAAATCTTGGTTTCTATTTTTTTTCTTGTTGGGAATTATCTTTTACCTTCTGATGCAGCCCTTCTCTAATGCTAACTTTGTGTCTTGAGTGTGGAGTCAGGCATTCTAAAGTTATGGCTGTTTAATAACAATGTCAAAAACGCCCAGGTATCAGGCCAATAAAGCAAAGGTGTCCAGGGAAAATTAAAATGTGTATTACATGTGTATTATATACTGTGTGATGCATGCAGACTGTAAAAACAAATAATAAGAACGATTAACTGATAGGCTCATGTTGTGTCACCTGACTCACTTCTTGAAGACAACAGGCCAGTTTCTGTTAAACTTTGTAGATCCGTCAAGTTGTTTAAATTTCCAGGTGAAAGTTGAAATAGTAATAAAAACATTGTTAAAAGGTAAAATGTTTAATCTGCTATTTTTGAAGTTGTATATAGCTGTTTATGGGTGTTTTTTTGGTAAGGATATTGATATTTACACAAATGCCCTGCATACTTAGCAAATTTCTAAATGCAGTGTCAATTAATAAAAGACCAAAAATCGTTAGAAGTGGGGGTGGCTGTCATTCAGGGAAAATTCACTGATAATTAGGATTAGGAAAAGATGAAACAGACTCATCTCTTGATCTAACCTAGGAACTGCAAGAAAACTGTGAAGGCCACATCACATTAGGCGACTTTAACAGTAATTTTCAGTAGCAGACATCATGTACATAACCTTAGAGAGTCCAGATGCTGTTGTCAGCACTATCCTGCAAAGCCAGTTGTGGTATGTGACATAACCAGCAACCCACTGCAACTACAGTAGTTCATGACTTGCCCTGACAAATTCAAATAGGTTTGATTTTGTCTTTAGTTGTGGGGCATGCATGAGTGCATAAGAGCTGACAATCAATGAAAGCTCATCAGGAAGTACAATACATAGAATGCAACGATAAGGATTAAGGAACTTAAGGGTTTAGGACCTCACAAATGGAAGAGAAGCTCCTCTGTTTGATGTCTAATGTTTAACACACTATAACAGAATGGAAAAAAGAAAAAAAAAGGGCCAAGACTGCATCGAAGCTCACTGTAGCTGTTAACCTTTCATAACAGCACTAGTTTTGTCAGGCAGCATGCTATATCAGCTGTCATGAAAAGGGGCAAGAATGACTGCAAGACGTTCGGCACACAGTCAGTAAATTAGACATGCCCAGCATTTTCAGTTGTTAAAACTGGAGTGGTACGGCACCAAGATCAGCAACTGCAGTCAGCAAGTATGACATGTCCCACGTCTGACTTTACTTGCCTACACAGATTCCCAAACATTACAAAAGGTCTTGAGCATATTTTACCACTGGTCAAATGAAAAACAAGTAGAACAGAAGCATTCATTTAAGATTTAATAGTCTGTAAGATAAAAAAAAACTAATTGACTACAAGACAAATAAACTTATAAATGCTTTGACATATATCTGTGTCATAAATAAATGATAAAGCAATTTATTAACTAAATGTTTATAGCATTCCTGTATATCACAATAACCTCAGACACAACAGTAATGAGCCAATAACAATTTAAAAATGTAATTTCCACAAATAGTGAGGGTTTCATTATAAACAGAACCAGGAACTTCAAACACACATACAGTAGTTGCCATACGTATAAGGGAGTAACAATCTGCTCACATAAAAACCAACAGATTTTTATTCCCCTGAACATACTTTGATTTCTAGTCATACAAAACCTACTTTTAATCATACCACACAGAAATCACAAAACCAAATGTGCGCATTTCAAAGAGCAAACTAACCACAAACAGCTATTATTGAAATTCTTGACAACTTCAGGGGTGATATAGTCAAAGGCAAATGAAAGGAGCAAGTACAACCACACTGATACAGCAGCTTGATCAGTCACTACCTTGGACACATTATGTGACCCTAAATCAAGGTACATTATTTACCAGTAGTCAAAGTAAAGAAATATGGAAACTGATGTGCCTAACCTGTAAACAACACTGTGACTATGTGTGAAAAACTATCATTCAGACTAAAAATTAATTATTGAGTGTAGGAAACATATTTACCTGTTTTAATGCCTACTTATAGTTGAACTTAATTAATTTGCCATTGCTAAAATTGTTTAAATATTAAGAAGTGTATAAGATAAAGTTTTAGCTTTGTTTAAACTGAAATTCTTCCTTGCATTTGTCTGAAGGCTACATGTTAAAAGCTGACTAGAACATGCATCAGTTAAAGAAATTATTCTAACTTTAAAAATAACTAATACTGCAACTGCATGTATATACAGTAGCTTAATACTTTGAACTGTTGTAGGTTTTAAAGTACAGACTTTTTGAACAGTTTCCTCCTCTCTTTTGAATGATCATCAGAAACTAAAACAGATATTTCAACCAGTTTTTGTTTTAAAAAGTAGCAGATGCAAACTATCACATAGATATTGACAGTTCTTATTAGCACATGAAGTGTAAAAAAAGAAGCTATGTGTTAAAGTATACATCAGTAAAGCATTAACAACAAAAAACAAGACTGGTAGCAATGTGGTCAATTGTATATATACTAAATTAGGAAATTAAGCAAAGGAAGTCAGAATCTTTCTGTCATATGCTTAACTAGAACAAAATCTTGTCACTATGAAAAAATAAACTTCTGCAGATCACACTGTTCCTGCTTTGCACCCAATGATTGCTGGGATAGGCTCCAGCTGCTCTGCAACCCTGTCCTTGATAAGTAGGTTAGAAAAATGAATGGATGGCTGTAATAACCCTCAACATACCTCTGTAAATACTTCAGCAATGAAATGCCTCGAACAGCCAAAAGATAATAAAGTCATAATAGATTCATTACTAAATTCAGTCGGCTAGATTACTGTAACCCACTCCTCTCAGGATTACACAAAAAAGACACCAACGATTGCAACTAGTGCAGAATGCAGCTGCTAGAATCTTAACCAAGAAAAGAAAATCCGAGCACATCAGACCAGTTTTGATGTCACTACATTGGTTACCTGTGTCATTTAGAATTGACTTTAAAATACTGCTTATGTTTTACAAAGCCTTAAATAATCTGCTCCACCCTATATTTCAGAATGTCTCTCACCTTACACTCCAAATCGTAACCTTAGATCTTCAAATGAGTGTCTGCTGATTATTCCAAGAGCTAAACTTAAAAGAAGTGGTGAGGCAGGCAGCCTTCTGCTGTTACGCACCTAAAATCTGGAATAGCCTGCCAATAGGAATTCACCAGGCTAATACGGTGGAGCACTTTAAGAAACTGCTAAAAATTCATTATTTTAACATGGCTTTCTCATAGCTTCATTTTAGTTTAATCCCAATACTCTATATTCATTTAATTATCAATATCATTCCTGGTGGCTCTGTAATCCGTACTAACCCTTAGTTTCTCTTCTGTTCTTTTTCCGCTTTTCTGTGGTGACGAACTGTGACCCCCACCACCACCTGATCAAAGCAACGTAATGTCCCTACATCCATCCATCCATTTTCCAACCCGCTGAATCCGAATACAGGGTCACGGGGGTCTGCTGGAGCCAATCCCAGCCAACACAGGGCACAAGGCAGGAACCAATCCTGGGCAGGGTGCCAACCCACCGCAGAATGTCCCTACATTGATGGATTAAAGGCCACATGACTGTCATCATTAAGTTCTTCCATGTGAACCCTGAATATAATGAGGACTGATTGTGAAGTCAATTATGTGAGGTAGAATGCCTAGAGGGGGCTGGGTGGTCTCGTGGCCTTGGAATCCCTGCAGATTTTTCTTTCTCCAGCCGTCTGGAGTTTTTTTTTCTTTCTGTCCTCCTTGGTCATCGTACCTTACTTTTATTCTACGTCAATTAGCGTTCCCTAATTCTGTTTTCTTATTTTTTTGTCTTTTTTCTCTTTCTTCATCTTGTAAAGCACTTTGAGTTACATCATTTGTATGAAAATGTGCTATAGAAATAAATGTTGTTGTTGGTGTAAATCATCCTTAATTTGGTAACATACATATCTGTCGCAGCTAGAGATAAGCCACTGGTTTCCAAGTAGGATTTTTTATGTTAGGTATATACAAAACAAATCCAAGTGGAAATCTTCAAACCAAAATCAGAATACAATGCAAAGCTTACCGAAAAAAATAAGAGGGTAGAGCTACACCAGCTTAACATGCACAAAAAATCTTGAAAACGTCACTTTTAAGTAATTACTTTTAAATATTATTTTCAAAGGAGAAGGTACACTATTATCTCAAGCTGTATTTTCCATTATTGCACAACGAAAACTGATCATGGAATTAACAGAAACACAAGGAAATTAGCCTCAACATGAGATTTATTAAAAAATAAATGAAATACATATATTGCATATCTAATGTAAAACCTAAAATGAAAAGATAAATAGTCATAATGGTGAAACCAGTATTTACTGTAGGTATTAATATTAAATTACAGTAATTGCTACTAAAATAATAAATTGTGCTCAGATGTTTGAAGATTGTTCAGAAAAAAATACAGTGCCTTGTGAAAGTTGTGTGGTCTGATAAGTGGTTGTTCTCAAATCAAATCAAATATGGCCTCATAATCTACTAATATGACCCTTACAATAACAATTTTGTTTCAGTAATGCATGCGACAGGGAGGCTTGTGCAGACTGAGCAACGATGAATGGTTTCAAATGCAGGCATATCCATGAAGCAAGCCTGTCCTTGGGAGATGATTGACTCTTCCACAGGACTATGACTTAAACAGGGCATTAGTAAGCAGATATAAAAATCAAAATCCCAGAGTTGAATCAAGATCAAGGTCCAAGATCCAATCAAACAGGCTTTTGTTTTTAAATCAACATGCTTGTTTAAGTAATTCTGCCATGAAGAATGACTGTATTTAATCATTTGCCAAAGTATAAAAACATTTTCCAAAAATAAATACCTGGCAATTGTTACTGCAAAAGTATCTTTGCCACAACTAAACCCAGAATAAGTTACTTCTCAGATATTACTCTTATTTTTGGAATTTCACAAAAATATCTCATGCTGCATATTTGTTAAGATCACAGAAAGGACATGGTGTTGATAATAGTTATGAAATTATACCTTTCATATTTCTAGTACTGAACATAAGCCATTAAAGATTTGTTCCCACCTTGTAGGTTCAGGGATTCCTGATTGAAGCCTCAATCCCCAGAACTCTAACTGCACTAGAAAACTGAAGGGAAAAAAAACACAATAAGAAATGTTTTCTTATCTGTGTCAATGTGGACAGTGAACAGTGTGTTCAGTACTGCCTCTCATGTGACTGACAAAAAGAGGAACATCACTGCCAAGGACAAAGCTGAGATGATTACATTTGTTATAAAAAGAATAATGCTGAAGTTGTTTATTAATCTGAATCTTTTAATGCTCATTACTGTTTCCTGTTAATCCTAATGGTTTATGGATACATTAATACATTCGCATCACCGTCCTTTGTAGTCTATTGTTTTTAGTTTGTGCATTTACAGCAGGTTATCACTATGTTATTTAAAATAACTTAAAAATAAGGTACAAATTTCTTAGCAAAATATTTAGCTTTTTCTACATTTGGTCTTCTAAACTAGACTAACTGCTAAAACTGTTCATTATTTATAACTGAAGTGTTGACCATTAAGTAGTAAGTGAATATACTAATCAGGAGGCCAGTACATCAAAGGGTTAAAATAATTGGGCCAATTTATCTATTAAGCATGTCTCCTAATTTATATACTAAGGTTTATCTTTAGCCGAATGTAAGAAAAAGTACTGAGTGGTTAAAGACCATATTTCCTTGGAATAATCCAAAATTCATATTAAAAATTTACATTTTTGTTTAATAAGGTTACAGTAAATTAACACTAAACCATTTGTATCTACATCAATACTCTTAATATACAGTATGAATATGTTTTAGTCAAAGTGACTCGGGACATTTTCATCCACAAAGCATCTTAAAAAGGGTAAATGCTTCTGTCATCTTAAAGTAGTTTGACATTTTCACAGCAGAACCAAATCTGTTCATTTAACATACTCTAAATACTGCAGATTTAAACTGGCAGAACATTGATTTGTAAGTACTTGTTGACTAAAAAACAACATGCTTGTGAATATATTAAAAAATAGAAACCATGAAGAATTCTAAACTTTCAGTCTTACTACATTTATCAGCTTATTTTTAAGCATGCCTCCAGCAAACCTTTTGGCACAACAAGCATTATTTTCCGTTTCAAGAAATTATCAAACTGACATTTGCACAAAGACAATGCAAAATATATTATGAAACTATTTGATGCTGTTTTAAAATCCATTTTTTATGAACCTGTTAATTTCATTAGACACACCTACATTACATATTTAACTATTTACTCTTCAAAAGCAGCTTATACAGGTAAAATTTGATAACAAATATATATATTTAAGTGTATCTGAATGTGGCACTAGAGTAGGGCTGCCAGATGTGCTTGAATTGTCATTCAATAATGGCAACCTTGCTAGGGTTTTCATGCACTGCTACAGCACTGTACAGAGGATGGGCGCTCCCAAAACAAACCATTTAATGGTGGTACTGTGATTGAACACACGCCCATTCGTGAAAGAGCAACTAAATTCAGATGACAATAATGATGCACATGAGAAGACATATCAGTCAGAACACAAAAGGTATTTGAAAACTTGTTACAGAGATGGTATGGTAGCAGATAACCCAGCCAAGGGCCATTTCTGTCAGCAAAATGTAGGAAAGTGCAGCTGCAGTGAACTAAGGATCACAAACACTGGACAACTGTAAAAACATCATCAGACTTACTTAATAAAATCTTGTTCCTGCATTAAATGACTAGAAAAAGTATCACCTACCCTACACAACATCATATTCCTGCTGATTTAGGTTACTGCCTGCAATATGGATGAAAATGCAATGAGTCTGTAGATTCCTCTGTGTATCAAAACTGCAAACTAGTGGCAGCAGTATAATAGTGTGAGGAGAGATTGTATGGAACATACTACTTCCATGATATAACAGGATATCTGAAAACTGTTATTGATTTATGTATCCTTTTGTGGTAGTGGCGTGGTGTACCATCTATATGCTATTTCTTACAGCAGGATGATGTGTCAAAACACAAGGCTAGAAAAGAACATTCTGGGTAATTTAGGTTAATGAAGTCTCCAGACCATAATCAAATTCATTTCGTTACTTTTATATAGGAAGAACAGGCACACTGTGATTAAACTCTGTTTTTTTGCCACTGTGATTACTCAGTTTTTTTGCAACAGGAAAATAATCAATTATTAAATGATACAACAATTATTAATAAACATAAAAGATTTGTACAATGCAACAGAATCATAATGATTAATATAAACCAGTGTTTCCAAACCTTTCTGGTGTTGCAACACAATTTTTTTCACGGTAGAGTGTTCAAGACCCACCAAGGGGAGGAGGGGTTTCTCTGCCTTAATCGAGATATTGTCATAGCTTGTCGATATTGGTATTGATATTGGAAACTCAAAACACAACCCAGAGGTTGATAAACACTGATTCAATATAACATTGTAATATAACATCTCCATTAACATAAGTGACATAAAGCCAGCTGACTTTAGAGGAAAGGAACAAAAAACCTCCACTTAATGGCATTTCTAGAGAAAACAACATTCTGTTGGGATTTATTTTCAGGTATACCAGGCAAAGTCACAGTTGTGAAGAAGTAGGCCACCTGCCTACCCTTCCTATTCTAGGCACTCTACAAAAACATAAGTACATCCAGATATCCACAACTGTCCAACTGACCTGTGGGATCAGACAGAATGAGGCAGAGATAGGTCATCAACTAATCTGTGACCAACTATGTGATACACTGAAATCCCATATAAATCCCCAATATTCCTGTGCTGCATTTTCAACACCTTGCTGAGAGCCACTTTCAACAAATTCATGCCATTCTAAATGCAAATCCATTACATTACATAAGTAGACATTCCCAATAAAGCAGTTACTTGGTGAATATTGCAAATTGAAATCCAATCAACTTTTTTTTAAATGAAAACCTTCTGGGGGGAAAAAGGGCATGAAAAGAAAGCTTCTGCAATTGTACACAGCACTGCCAGGTTAGACTTTGGCTTCCAACATTAAATTGAATTAAAGAGGCATAAAAAGGTATAAATAGCTGCTATATCCAGCAGAGCTTATCAATAACTACCAATTAATAAAATTAACATTGAATCAAACCTTTTAATGTCCCTAGGGCTACAGTCTTAAAACACTGCAAGAAATTACATACTGTATTTATAGTTATTTGTGTAAAATTCACTCATGTCTAGTTCTGAGTAGTGCTTCCCTAAATTACAAGGAATTCACTGTAAAATAACAGTGAAAATTTACCTAATACTCTTAACAGTTGTGGGAGGACGTGAAGAGGGCTTGTGCCTCCTCCAGACCGCGAGGGGGCGTCCGTCCTGGTTCTGTTGGGTGCCACGGGTCGAGGGCATGGAAGCCCTACCCTGTAGGGGCCCGTGGTCACCGCCAGGCGGCGCCCCGATGCCGGTTTATCCCGTGCGGTCCTCGGCCGGGGCTGGAGCCCGGCCGGGGCGCTGGAGGACCAGAGGAGGCGTGTGCCTCCTCCAGACCGAGTGGGGCGTCCGTCCTGGTTATGCAGGGGGCCTCGGGTAGGGGGCTTTGAAGCCCAGCCCTGTAGGGACCCGTGGCCACCGCCAGGCGGCGCCCCAGTGCCTAATTGTCCCTGGAGCCCAGCACTTCCGCCACACCAGGAAGTGCTGGGGGGAAGACTTTATGTGGCGCCTGGAGAGCTGCCAGGAGGACAGCCGACACTTCCGCAACGCTGGGGCGAGGCTAAGGAGCGGATACCGGAAACACCTGGGGCTCATCCGGGAGCATTATATAAGGGGCCGCCTCCCTCCAGTCATTGGTGGATGTCGGGAGGAAGCAGACAGAGCTGGAGAGAGAGGACGGGAGGCGGCCAGGAAGGCACAGAGACTGTGGGCCTGGACATAGGGGAAATCGGTGCAAGAAGGCACTGGGGGTGCACGTGAGCATAAACATTGTATACATTGTAAATAAATGGTGTGTTGGGTGCAAAATATGTTGTCCGTCTGTGTGTGTCCGGGCCAGCGTTCACACAGTCTTAGACTTCAGAAAAAGCTAGCTATTACAGGCTTCCATAAGGACCTGAACAGAATTCAGACTATTCAGGCAAAGTTTCAATGTTTCACTTTATGAGAAGCAGTTAAGAAGACTAATATGAAGTTAGGTTCTCTATAACTCAATGTGTGAAGTACAACTCAATGGGCATTATTCTTAATTTATACAACATACTATGGAGGCCTCATATGGATTACTATGTATAGTTTTGGCCAACATCTTACAACAAACACGTAGCAGTACCTGAGTAAGTCAAGGAGTACGAAGAATAAACTATAATGAAAGACTGAGCTGAGGGGAGACATGACTAAAGTGTTTAAAATTTTGAAGGGAATAAGTGGAGCAGATCCTAGTTGTAACTGTAAAATGGAGTCCTTCAATAAGAACAAGTTAACATAGTTGGAAATTTGTTAAGAGAAAATTTCACAGAAATGTTAAGTTTATCTTAATACAGATTAACAATATACACATTGAATAAGTGACCACAGAGTGTGGTAAACAGTAGGCCTCTATGGATCGACAAAAATATAATTTTGAGGAAACCAGGCAAATAGTATCGACAAGGATTATTGGGATGAATGGCTTGTTCTCGTCAAAGTATTTTAATACCCTTCTTGTTGTATGATGACCACATGACAAGCCTTACTTTTGCATTAACTAAACATACTGCATGCACAATGGCAAATCCCACAAGGTTCCAAAGGCATAACATAACATTTTCTCACAATACAAAGCATCTATGCACAAGTCTAATGGTGTTACAGAAACAGATGTCAACTTTAAGTGAAATCCAGGAACTGGTAACACTTTGCTAAGACTCTGGCTTTTCATGAGGTCATATACGGTTTAGCAAATGAAGACATGCTTAATAATGTAAAAGAAGGAACCATGCAACTATTGGTGCTCTTTGTTATCAGTTATCAAATCCTTATGTCTGCAGTACCCAAATCTTAAATTATGCCATCTGCAATTATTTACTCTGCATTCCCCAAATGCACTGTCTTTGTCCAATTTCCTTGATGAATTCCCATTTTGTTAAAGGCTCTAATTTGCCCGTCCTTACATACTAGGTGTGACCATTAACAGATAAAACTGCCTCTTTCCATAATTCCCCAAAACAAACACACAAACACTGCAGCAATTACAGACTTAAGAAAAAAAGGAAATTTTTATTGATGTTTAAACAATTGATGATTTTAAAAATCTGTAATAAGATGTAGCTAAGGGCTTTACATTATGTCTTGCAAATTATTTCCTCAAATGAACAAAAAGTAACCATAATAGCATATGTTGAGTTAGAGATTAAAAACAGAAAAAAGTCATTTGTAAAAAATGTGTAAAGCACAGCAGAGAAATTCAACTTTGTTCTAATTCATTCATGGTAACCCCAGTAATGAAAGAGAAAAGAAGCATAGAGTGTGCTGTTTTGAAGAAAAAAAAGAGACAAAGGCCAAAACTTCCTCCACACTGAGAGACATTAGTGCATTTCATCTTTCTTTGAAGACCATTTCTTATTTTAGATGTGCTGTTGCAGTAAACTGGCTACACGTCACAGTAACTATCATTCAATTTAAATGATGCTCCAAATAACTGTACAAAGCTATCAAAAATATATAGTGGTAGTGGTAGAGTGATATTGCACAAAAATTCAAACAGTGGGCAGATTTACCACAAAAAAAAACTTCCTTAAAGAAGGGTAGACTAAACTGCTTCATTTTTAAAATGTTAATGTAAACATTTAGAAACGTATAGTGCAGGTGAACAGTGAAAGCCCAGCCAGACACATAGCTAGGAAGAAGTAACAGTTTTCATATAATCAGCTTTAGCCAAACAAATATTTCAAAATTAACAAAAACATATAAGCCTTTGTTGCAGGAATAATGGCTAATTATCTTAGTCCAACAGTTGTAATCCTTTGTTTAATGTGACTTTAAAATGTGAGAAATGTTTACACTCTCCCCAATGTTTTTTGGTTGGGGAGAAAAGCAGAGGTTCTTACAGATTTTCAGTTCTTCTTTTCAATGAGTTCTTTGTGGGCTGTTAAGGAATAATAATTACTGCTGTCCTTCTGTTGTATGCCTGCGCCAATGTTTTATTTGTATGAACATTAATTAATTACAAGCTATGAAATTAATAAATAATTTTTTGGCACATTTGCTAAAGTCCCTAGGTTAAAGACCACTGCTACAATCCTACTGACGTTCAAATGAAGAAACAAAGAAGCCACTACACTCCATACTACATCATCAAATTGCATAGTTCCTTGTTTCAAGTTCCATCTTATTCAATGTGTGACCCTGAGGTAGTCAAGTCTCTTGCCAGTACTACTATTATAGAGAAATTATTAATGTGATTTAAAAGTCTTTTTAGATAAGAGCATCATTTGAATACAAATATAATAAACATTATTTATGACATTTATTAAATAATATGATTAATATTACATTACTGTCAGAGAGCATCTATTTGTAGTGGTTTCTCTGTGTGGATTCTTCTTAATCAGTATATTCAATACCAGCCGTTTCTGTAGAGTGAGGTCAGGATAGAAGTCGTGTTCTGCGACAAAAATACATTATCCGCTGGCAAAGCACTTTTCAGAAGCACAGTTTCAGACGGATAGGCATGTGCTGGCAAATACTTGTAAGGCTTGCTTTCTTACTCATTAGATCATGTCTCTAGGTGACAAACAGAAAGCAGATTTGAAGCTTTATACAATTCAAGGGTAATATCAAGAGGTGTCAGGCAGACTTCCACTATCTGAGCCAGTCTTACTCTTATCTGTAACAGCATTCGAAATTTTGTAAAGATCTCGGGCATCCATCTAGCTAGTATTGGACAAAATAATTCAGTAAATTGCAATTGGGCACAGTAACAATCAGAAAGAAATCTAAATATTTCCTTTAAAACCTGATCAAATTCAACTTATCATTGTGTTCAGGTTTATGGAGAGATCACACTACTGTATGTACCTACATAGCCAAGTAGCAAAACTGCAAATTTCAAAATCACTAACACACCTCGGGACCATCCCAACCCTACTGAATCTAATCACTTTATATATGATTTCCTGTTGTCAGAGGTTTTCAAATTTTGGCCAGTGGCCCAGACAGAATCTAGACATGACTCTACACTTCATCTAATCCAGTGTTGTTCAGACAAAGCAGCTAATGACTGGGAAGGTTAAAAATCAGATCAGCCGTCTGGAGACAGACAAAATCTGAGACTTTTATTCCACCCTGGCTTTGTTATTTTGTCAAGCTAAATTCCAAAAATGCTGCTGGTCATTACAAGGAGATCCACACAACTGCTCACCAAAGGCTAGGCAGGGATATCCTTTTCTTTGCTGGAGTAGAAACACTCAATATATGTTTGAATAATACACAAATTCTACTTCTTAATTAACTATTGGTTTGGTGACAGCTGAGGCCAGAGATCTGATCATGCCACTGACGTGCAAAACATGAACAACAAGTTATTAACTAGGAAAAAACATCCTATGATGCACCACATTACTTCAACCTTTATATAAATCTATTTGTATATTAAGTATCATGAAATGTGTGAAAGCTTATGGTGTCATTAAAGTTGTTCAAAAGACCTATGTCCGCACTGCAGCTTTCAGGTAAATGTGACAAGTATTATTTATACAGCCTTTCAAAAGTGCAAAGCTCTGATTCCTTCCAGTAAGTGATGCAATCAAGTAGAAAGTGGAAGAGTATGCTTTGCACTACCTGTTTCTACCTGTAAACCATTAAAACATCAGGCAGAAATCACTCGTTATTGTTTTAAAATATTAAATACACTCATTTTTCTTGCTCCCAGCCATGTTTCTTTTTGCTGCCTAGAGCCAGAAGACACAATATCATTGCCAGTCTCCCTTCTGTATAAGCTAAGGCACCATCGGCCTTTATCCATTTTACAAACTATACCATTTACTGCAACAAAAATTATACTGTAATAATTAATCTTGCTTCCTCCTCATTATTTTTTCAGCTGAAGTTTTTTTTCCAAATCAATTTACAACATCCATAATAAATAAAATAAAATAATCTTTGTGCTATTCTAATAATTACGTATACCCCACTTACAATACCATGTACCATTCTGTAATCAACTAACCTAACACACACAAATTTGGGAAGTGGGAGGAAAAGTAGAGTACCAGAAGAGGACCCCATTCACATACAGAGTGAATACATAAACTCCATACAGACAGTGAGCAGGCCAGGATTCTATTCAAGTCTCTTGAAGCTATGAAGGGAACAACACAAACAATGTCCCACCAGGCAACCAGATTTAAAAATCATAAAAGCTAACTTTAAGGATATATGCCATATAACATTATGGATGAGCTATGTGAACTACAGTTTATACTAAAATACCAATTATAACTATTTTAATTATTATAGTATACATGAGTATTAAATGGGTATTTTTCCCCCAAAACATTTTTTTTAGAATATTCACATTTGTAACAGACTGTAGAAATATACTAAAATATCTCACTTTAACTATAATTAATCTACACATCTCCAATAAAGAGATGATGCTTAACAGCAATTTAGAAGACACAAAGACACACCATAGCTTGTATTCTGCAATGAGTGAGTTTATTTTGATGCATGCATAAATTAAGCTGTCTGCAAAAACAAATGCCTTTCTTTTGCTCAATAATTATATTTTAATTTTGGGTCTTGCAAGATTCCCTTGGAGAAACATATTCCCATTAATTAAATCCACTCACTACAGATGTTATACATATACAGCTAGCCAAATATATTTACTTCAAATAAATATTAAAAATTCCACTTGCTGAACTAACCAAATTATTACTAACTTGGGAAAATCTTGCCAGGTAAAAGAGGTATATCAGGTTCATAGCTGATGATGGCTGCAAGTCAAGACAGGAGTAAGCTTTCTCCTGGGAATCAATGGTGACAAACATGGCTGAACGCACGCTAAGGAGAAGCGGTCGGATCATCTGCTGGCTTTCTGCCACTGGCGAGCTGCATGTATTGCTTGTCGCTTGTCGTTGTTTTAAGAGCTGGGAGCACATGAAGCATGTCTGCCAAAAGCCATCCGACAACTGCTAGGTTATATGTCTGTGGACTTGTTTTAAATTATGTCTCACTGCCTTGTCTTGCGTGACGTTGTAAAAACAATAGTTGTCCTTTATTTCCAGCCCTGGGCGTGGTTAAATCTCTTTCTCACATGACGTGTAACGCTGTTCACGTTGTGAAGGGGAGGTGGCTGAACGCATGCTAAGGAGATGCCATCAGATCATCTGCTGTCTTTCTGCTGCTGTCGCGCTGCCCATCAATCATTTTTAAATGTGCACAGCCGCTGTCCTTTTTGCCACTTCGTGTCTCTGCCGCTTGCGTTGTGAAGGGAGGGTTTAAGGTGGCTGAACGCATGCAAGGAGAAGCGGTCGGATAATCTGCTGACTTTCTGCTGCTGGCGAGCTGCGTGTTTTGTTTGTCACTTGCTCTTGTTTTAAGAGCTGGGAGCAAGTTAAAATGTCTCTCGCGGTACTTCAAATTGTCTTCTGAGAAGATCATGTCCCGTCTCCCTCACCAAGATTTTTTTTTTTATAATAGAGAGAAAGAACGGATAAAGAAGAACTTGAAATTGCTGCTTGGTAAAAATTACACTTGTTACCTTAACAGCAAAATTTGTCTATTTTACTTGTACACTTGTTAAGCATGTTACCTTTCTATCTTCTTCAATAACATCTTATGTGCATTTGATAAATTTGTGGGTGCACTAGTAGGTTGTTTGTACCATGTTAGCCATTATGTATGTGAATGAGAAGTAAAGAAAAATGACACCTTTTATTGGCTTATAATATGATTATAATATGAAAGCTTTTGAGGCAGTTAAGGCCCCTTCTCCAGGAAAGATGTAATTTGTGTGTGCATACTGTATGTATTATGAATAAATATTTTCTGCTCACATTTTATTAGTTAAAAAGTATACACTTTAAGGGAATTTTATTTAAGCCTACAGTAAGCCTACAGAACTTAATTTTGTTAATACAAAATTAGCAGGTACTTTATAAAAAATACTTTAACACTTTAATACAGAACATCAGGCATCTTTGCATCTGGTTATGCAACTGCTTAAGGTAAAAGTTTTCTAAAATGACAAAGAAAAAAAAAATCAGACAAATGATGCTGGTGATCAGTGGCAGATCTAAAAAAAAATCTGACTGGTGCATCCCTAAAAACTGAGGTTGTTTCTTTTTTAAAAAAATAGCAGATTACTCAATCACAGACAGCTTATACAGCACATAATTGATTCAAGGTATGCATTTTCTGTTTCAGCTACACTTTGCCAGGTCTTGTTGTTATGTCATAAAACCTGTGGCCCGGTATCCACTACACATTTAAATATGCATTTAAGTTCAAAACTGCTGGACCTAAGTCCAAAATTATTTGTTTTCTTTAGAAGCTTCCACACTAGTAAAATATACAAACAAAAATACAACTGTTAAGAGTCAGTATGAGGCACGTAGAATTTAACCAGCAACATCTACATTTCTATGATTTTCTTTTAATAAGAAAACTTCTACTGAAGTTTTTTCATTACAGTGTATCAAATTTATGACCAGTCTTTGACTATTCAGAAGTGAGTTCTAAGTAAAAGATCTAAATCTTCAGCAAGTCCAATTCTAAGGCCCTCTATTAAAATGAATTTAAAGCATTACATCAATAAGGTATGAGCTCTGTGTGCTGTATCAATCACTTTATTCTTCATTTTCCGACTTGTGTTTTATTAACTGAAGCAAACAGAACAGTTCATTCTGTATTTACTAGCTATCCACCTATGAATATACATTATTAAAATAAATAATGGGATAGAAGTACTACTTAAGTTCCTAAAATTAATGCCAAAACCAATATGGTGAATTGTCTTATTTTGCTTCTTTCCAAGCATCACAAGACTCAAGATCAGAATGACAATCTTTTATAATCATAAACAATTTGACTTCTCTAATTCAGGTTTTCATTGTGGCTCAAAATAAGTTGTTCAAGACTTTTTTTAATAAAAACTTCTAAGATATTTCAAAAGGGTTAAAACAGTCATTGATGTTTAAGAGATAATGTATTAAATAAAGTTGTATCACAGCATGGTGTGGGCCTTTTTATAATCTTTCTTCAAAATACTCCCAGCTTTCCTTACTGCACATTCTCTCGTTATACCAAGTTACCTATGGTATTCTTTCTTTCCTAAATTTCAGACAGATGCTATACTTAATAGCTAAAGTCTAAAAGTGCATATTCTACAAGACAATGTCAAGTTAGTGGTGTTAACAGAAACACGGGGGCCAATTGGTTAAATTTAGAGAACATATGCAGGAAAAGAGGGCCTTTTTGTCATATCATCCCCTGTTCTACAAGATTTTACTAGTGTGTTGACAGAGAGAAAAAAAAAATTCAAAGAGGAAACCTTAAACCATATGCCAAGACACAAAGCACTGCCAGACTGACATTGGAAGAAAACTAATTCTAAAAATGACTCTTCTGCATCAGATGTACTGTCAACTCAAACTGTTAATCTGTACTCGCGTTTATTCATGTAGGCTCTTCAAAGCTGGTCTCTTACTTCTTTATCATATACTGACTGATGTTGTATGGGTCTTTATCCTGTGACTTACCTTATAATGGTACACTCTGTAAACAGCACATAACATTAATTGGCTAACTAACTGGTTAAAATAAAATTGGACAGTCATTAATTAAGGGGTTTCAAGCTAATTTTCAGGAAAATATGACAATAAAGTAGGATGAAAATAAAATAAAAACTAATGTAGATTATCTAAGATCTAATAAATGATGTCTCAACTAACCTGAAAGATGTAATCTATTAATAGCGCTGGGTAACTAGAGCAGACCGTTCAACCTGGGTAGGTCAGGGTTGTCAGTCTCAGTTCCTGGAGGTCATTCTTTAGCTCCCATCAATTCTTAATTAAGACACTATACTATTCATTACATATTACTTAATGATATGGCTTGTACATGCTTTCATTCTACCACTCAAAATATTTGTTTATATTGTACACATCATTTATGAAAAAAGAAAAAAAAACTATTAATTTTGTAGACAAAGTGGACTAAATGACTAATTATGGTGAATGGATTTTCACCCTCTTGCAGCTTTCCAAATATTTAAAATCGAAACAGTTGCTTACGATACTTACGATAAAGACCAGCAGGTGCAAAATGGAGCACGTTAAACAATCCGCTGTTGACTCCTTTATTATTTGCATTGTGAATTGGTAGGTCGCTAAGAAAGTAGGGGTATTCATAGTATTTGAATAGGGTTGTTTCAGTCAAAGAAGCAATTAAGGTTGCTGATCCTTAACAAGTGATTGAACTACAATGAAGCCAAAAAGCATGTTCCATGTGTATAAATAATTGGCTTCTTGTTAGGAAATGGTCTGGAACTAAAACCTGCCTCTTAGGACACAAGTTTGACATGCTTGACTTAAAAAGACTGGACTGTCCAGCTTGAAGCATTTCTTTACTAATACAAAATGCTTTTGACATATGCTAATTAACAAGCTTGACATATGTTTACAAGACCACAGGTTCAACTCTCAACAAAGACTGGGTGTAACAAGCTCAGCAAGTCAGTTTGCCTGCACTCCACTAATAAGAATAGTAAACAATTGTACTGTAAGTGGGAATTATTTTACACTAAATTCAACATAACAGAGACTACATGAAACAATGCATGCATTTGCACAAATAAATCATGATTTTCACTCAAACAAAAAATTAACATTATTTAAAATCAACTCCATATTGGTAGTTAATTACAACTAGAAGGATCTTATTAGGCCTGCCATCTAAATAAATAATCAAATATCTTACATTAAATAATGTCTTACAATAATTGAATGTCTTACATTCAAAATGAGTATCTTTGAATAGATGATACAAGTTTCAGGATAATCAGCCATGTGAGTAAAAATCCTGTAAATTGCCATATCCTCTCCTCTTCTGTTTTATTTTAAAGGACTACCATCTATCTAGTGGGGTGGCTCACCCACTTGCCTATCAGGAATTGACACCTTCGACTCCTCTCTCAGACACGTCTTTATCCTGGCCTCTCTTCCTCTTTACCATGAGCCTTTGCCCAGCTAACCTCATAAATTCAGATTTATCAAGCTTCTGCCTTTACACACCCTACTGGGATCAATTCTGGGCAAACCGGTCATTCTCTAGTAGTATTAGTCTACGATCAATCCCTAGTAGGAGTAATCTACAAAGTCTCAGACCACTACACTATGATTTCCACAACTTGTAGAGGGTTGGGTCTTTTGGACAATCTCTGGAAGGAGCACATTTACATGTATTTTAATACCCAGGCTATTCACAGAAACTCAGTTTCCAAAATGCCATGTATACCCTAATTCCAGTTAGAGAAACTGGGATACTGGTCTCTGATAAATTCCTCGAAGCAAATGCAGGTCAGGTGATCACATTATTCCTTCTCTTATTTGAAATAATCAGTCTCATTTATTCAGAGATCCCTACATTTTTGTTTGAGCTGAACATTCAGTGCTAAGCTCAGCACCGCAACCTCAGGAGACACTGGCTGCATGCTTGTTTTTGGTTTTAATGGTGGCTGATAATGCTGCTTAACTCTTTTATGCATACAGTAATTTAATGTTATTGAAGCATTTTGCCAAAGAAGAACTCAGTAACAGTGGTAGCACTGCTGCCTTGCAGTTAGGAGCCCTGGGTTCACTTCCTGGGTCCTCCCTGCGTGGAGTTTGCATGTTCTCCCCGTGTCTGCGTGGGTTTCCTCCGGGCGCTCCGGTTTCCTCCCACAGTCCAAAGACATGCAGGTTAGGTGGATTGGTGATTCTAAATTGGCCCTAGTGTGTGCTTGGTGTGTGGGTGTGTTTGTGTGTGTCCTGCGGTGGGTTGGCACCCTGCCCGGGATTGGTTCCTGCCTTGTGCGCTGTGTTGGCTGGGATTGGCTCCAGCAGACCCCCGTGACCCAGTGTTCGGATTCAGCGGGTTGGGTAATGGATGGATGGAGAACTCAGTAAGCAGATAATTAAAAAAAAAAAACACTCAACTGGGTTACACTCATCATACCAGTTTTGTGTGTGCATGTAAACACACTCATACACAGTCCCCATTCTTCTGCTCAGGTAGCCCGTGATGACACCCAATGGTCTGCCTCAAAAGTAAGCTGCTCCACCTTATGTACTTTGTTTCAGCTCTTGAATTGGGACCATCATGAGTAGCATGTGCGCCTATTACATAAACTGATAAAATACCTGAATATTCTTTAACAAATTAAGCTCATAGCAACTCTGGACAGGATCTTGTTCATAGCAGGGTATAGTTACTCTCACTGACACTCGCACATAGCTGGCTAATTCGAGTCACCAATCCACCAAAGTGCATGACTGTGCATCAAAAGGGAGATTCACATAACCATGAGGAGAGTATGTAAATTCTACTCCCAGCAGCACTATGAAGTGACGCCCAAGCACTGTGAGGTATGAACTTTATTTGTCTATGATAACATATGCATACTAATTAAACAAAGTAAGAGCTAACATTGACAGTACCCTTAATCAAGAATAAATACATAAAACAAGGAACACATAAGCAGCTCTAGTCACACACATACACTACGATTGCCATCCCAGGCAAAAGTTTGGACTCAAAAGTAACATGAAACAGCACTTCTTTAATATTGGAACTATACATTCACAGGGATATGATCTAAAAAAGAAACACCACAGGTAAATCATATGCCAACTTGCAATAACGTGGGTATAAAAATATGAGAAACAAAACATTAATTCAGATTAATCATCACATACGATGATAGCAAATATTGAAGTCAAAAGTACAAACAAGAAATTCATTAATGAGAACTGTTTAGTTCTATTCAATGATTCTCATCAAGAATTCAATCAATAGTGTAATTTCTGCACACTCTGTATTTATAGAGTGACCTTACATCCAGAGAGCAAAAACTAGAGTTTGTGTCAGCTAAAAGAAAGTGCACAGCCGGCCAAAAACAGAATCTGATATCTGACACCACCAGCTTGTGTTTCACATCAATTAAAACTGTAAAAGCGTCTGTATCTGTAAAGAGATCGAAAGGTAAACCACTGCATTTACTACTTAGGTATATTTTAGATTTCAGTTTTATTTTTAATAATGCACAAATGTAAACTGTTATAATATATAAATATGCATGTTATCAAAGGTTTTATTAATAAAGGGAACTAAGCAAAAAAGAAAAGTTACCTTTAAACACAACAGTAGAATACTCTTAAATTGCAAACATCCACAGAAAGCTCAATAAGCATAGCACAAAGTGTTTAACTATAATGTTATGTTACCCACCTGCAGGAACAATTTCCCACAACTCTAACAAAATAGGCAAACAAAGGTGAAACATTATAGCACTCTGTGGTTAAGCCATCCAGAAAAGCTGGTAATAGCTAATGGTCCAAAAAGTAAATAAAATTATATTTGTAGTCAATACATTTCAGACTTGGAGAAGGGCTATAGTAGTATGCTTCCAGGAATTCGCTGAAATACAATGACTGGTAAAATACTGCATTAACCACAACACGACTATGTTCCTTGCCATAACCTTTTGTGCTGGTTACAAAACTGATCGTATAGAATAAAAAGAGTGGTTTCAAACATTCCTAATTTATTGTTTCAGCTAAAGGCCTGAGTCAAATGCTGATTTCTGCTTTCAAAAGAAATCCTTATTAGGCTTCTCATTTAAATAGTTCTGAACTGAACAGATGATTTAAAAATAAAAACTGTCAATATTCAATTTCTCAAAGAATGCCACACACCTTAGCAAACATAAGGTGCTCAAGCCAAGCACATGCATAGCAGATGGTTGTTCTTTCATATTACATTTTAAAGCATATGGTTTTCTCACAGTCTGCATGTGTGCATTACTTTTTAATTTCTCACAGTCGGCATCAGTGTGTTTCTTTTGTGTCTACGTCACTTGCGGCACAAGCACATTCAATGTAGACAAGTCCACATGAACACAAAAATTGAAGATGCGTGAACAACTCTCCAAAGAGTGCAATTCAACTGCTCTTTAAAGCCTGAAGTGAATGGAGGATTTTATTTTGGCTACAGCCTTTATAAAATGCTTTCTCCATGCCTTTAATCTGAACTCATTGTTTAACTAGCCCTTTCATTTCCCTAATGTTACAGATAAACAAGGACAGTAGTCATTACCAGTTAAATATTTATGGTTAATTTCAAATAAATGAGGGACCTGAAAACATCAAGGGTCCCACACTGGGCTACAACCTTTGGTTACAACCTTTAATAAGATTTGTGAAGCCTTTAATTTAAACTGACTGTTTAACTAGGCATTTTATTTCCCCGATGTTACAGATACACAAGGGCAGCAATCCCTACCTGCTACGTATTTCTTATTAATTTCCAAGAAATGGGGGACCTGAAAACATCAAGGGTCTCAAACTGGGCTCTTTCCATGCAAGGGACTAAAATCATTCTTCTGAGGCTACTAGATTACAACAGGAATCCTTATTTATGTTGAAATAATTTTAACTTGATTAATGAACAGTAAAGGAAGACATAACATCCTGAGAGCTGCTGATAATCATCAGATAAGGCACATTGTTTGTATATGAAAAACACAAATCATTCAGCCTTAAATGTATTTATTTTCTTTACTCATTTAGCCTGATACATAGTTGAGGAATATTAACTATAAGCAAAGAAAAGTCTTCTTCAAAAAACACTTGAACATACACTCACACTGTGACAATTTAGAGACGCCAATTACACCAACACTAACTGTTCTGGGATGTTAGAGTTGATAAAAAATACTTAGCATACACATGTAAACTCCACACAGAGAGAAGAACAAGAATCGAATCCAAGGTTCATGTAGCTGGGAGGCAGCAGTGCTATAATATTTATCTTATAGATATAGTACAGGGTGGTGCAGGGAAATGAGAAATTTTCAATTGATGTTCAATGCACGAATAAACACATTACAAAATACATTTAATGATGAAATATATTGTATAGGATATGCAATTAATGATGGTAATCAATATTCCATGAATATTCATTTTATGTTTTGAAGAAAACATCATGAAGGTGCTGTCCATTTCACCGTACACATTCTGACAGCCTGTTGTGGAAATTCTACATTTCTCGATGTAAAATGTCAAGAGGAATGCCAGCGATTTCTTCTTCAATCCTCCTTTTTAGTTCAGCAATGGTTGTAGGACGTGTGTGGTACACTTGACTTTTATGATGTCCCCATAGAAGAAGAAGGAAAAAAAAAAAAATCACAAACAGTGAGATATGGGGATCGCAAGGGCCATGGAATGTCACCATTGCATGAAATGACGCACCTTCCAAACAATCATCGAACAGCTGCCATCGATTGTCGGGCAGTATGGAAAGTGGCTCCACCCAAGGCATACTTTTTTTTAAGGCCGAAGCAGTTTCTTCGAAATTACACACCCATGCTGTAATAACATAAACAAATGGGACACGATCATGACATCCTAACTGGTAATGACGCCGAAATTCCCCTTGTGCAGCAGTCACACTATCACTATTCTTATAAAAGGCTTTCACGGCAAACGCTTGTTGCCCCCACAGTCCACTGTTCCATTATAACTAACAGCAAGGTGTTCTAAACGAGGTTGCATAGGTCTCAAACAACTGCTGACGCCCCAGGGTCACCACACCCAGTTCCAAAATTTCCCATTTCCCTGCCCCTCTCATGCTTTATATAGCATTCAAGATTACAATACTGTATTGTAAAGTAACAAAAGAAATGGAATAGCTGCATTAATAAGAGCCCTAGAATGGCAGCATACAACTCTTTGTCCTACAATGACATTTGCAAAAACATCTCTCAGGCTGTTCTCAAACCTCCTACAGAGTCCACAAACAGAGACACAAGTAGGCAAATAAAAAGGGCTTCAACTAGGATGTAAAATCTCTGATTAAAAGTTTAGGTGTAACAGACACCAAGAGCCAACCTATAACCCTCAGAGAATAGAAGTGGTGAAATATGTATGTCCTGTGCTACAGTATGCGAGTCCATCCATCCAATATCCAACCCGCTATATCCTAACGCAGGGTCACAGGGGTCTGCTGGAGCCAATCCCAGCCAACACAGGGTGCAAGGCAGGAAACAAACCCTGGGCAGGGCACCATGTGTGTGCACACACACTAGGGCACAGGTGTCAAACTCCAGGCCTGGAGGGCCGCAGTGGGTGCAGGTTTTCTTTCAACCCTTTTCCTAATTAGTGTCCAGTTTTCACTGCTAATTAACTTCTTTTCCCTCTATTTTAATAGCCCTTTTTTTTTTAAGGATTAAGTCTTCTGAATTGATTCTTTTCTTCATTGAAATGACAGCCAAACAGAAATGAGACTTGAAACGAGCCAACAGATGACCAGCTAAATTGGGGCTTCAAACTCCAACCAGTTCCTTAATGAAAAGCTGATTCTTGCAGTTAATTAAACCCGTTATTCAATTCCATGGCTTTTTGCTGCTCTCTTTTTGCCACAGTAGACATTTCCGAAACTGTTGATATTGTTCTTTTTAAGAACTCCTAAAATGTTTTGGTAACCTGAGGGATCAGCCTTACTGAGACCTTCATCTTTATTTTCAGATTTTGTTTGATGGGTACAGGTGAGCTGGTCATGTCCTGCTTGTTTTATGTCTCATTACTGTCTGGCTGCTAATTAAGGAAAAAACAACTAAGGGCCTGAGTCGGGTTAATTAAAGCTGAGGCTAAAGAAGTTAATTAGCATCAAAAACTGGTCACTTAATAAGAAGATGGTTAGAATGAAAACCTGCAGCCACTGCGGCCCTCCAGGACTGGAGTTCGAAACCCCTGCACTAGGGACAATTTAGAATCGTCAATGCACCTAACCTGCATGTCTTTGGACTGTGGGAGGAAACAAGAAACCCATGCAGACACGGGGAGAACATGCAAACTCCACGCAGGGAGGACCCTGGAAGCGAACCCAGGTCTCCTAACTGCGAGGCAGCAGCGCTACCCACTGCGCCACCATAACGCCCAGTATGTGAATATTTAAAATTATTTTAAACTGTGTATTCCGATTACTGACATAGACTAAACTGGTAGCAGAACAGAATCACAGACTTCAAAAAGAAAAAAAAAACATTCAAACAGTAAAATATTGCTCATTTACAAAAATCTCTCAGGTAAAAGGTTAACATTTTAATTTTCATCAGAATTTTCATGAGCTGCAGATAAGATATTGTTAACCAGCAGCATACAACAAGTTACTAGATTTACTCTTCCCAATGTGCTGAACAGTCTGACAATGTTAGAACATTCTGGTTCAGGTCACTTAGGGAACGTGAGCTAGAATCTAAAAGCAATACCATCTCTTGGTTGACCTGAAGATCAATCACCCTGGAAGAAAATGGATCTACAAGTATAGTTGGTAAAGTGGACATCGGGTCCAATCTCCTCAGCTTATTGCCGTTACTATCTAACTCTCACTAAACCCATCCATTTGAAAACAGCTAATAGTATATAAACAAAAATGTAAACTTGAGCAAATAAAAACTTGCATTCTGATGATGACATTGGTTAATATTTGAGGCTTTTTAGCTTGTTAAAAAAACAAAAAAGAACAAGAGAGTGTGTTCCCAACATCTTTCATGAGCAAGGAATTAAATGTCTTTTTAATTAAGTTTAATTATTCCTTATTATTATATTATTAATGACTTGACAAAGACAAAATGTATTTCCATGGCAAAAGGTTTTGTGAATGTGAATTTGATTAAGTAAGGCTATTATATTAACTGTTACTTGAAACAATAAAACAAAACAACAGTAATTAGCGGTACATTCTTATCTGTCAGGTAAGCCCCATTAAATTATATGAGACACTGTTTGTAGTGCAGAGTCTTCAAGGATTGCAAGCAAAAATGAAAAGCAAAACCAGCAACTAAGCACAAGGGCTGAAATCTTACAATACAAGATATGCAATCTAAAAGTGCACATTTTCTGTCACGACTAGTTCCTTACTTTATTATCTAATCATCATGTGGTGCATTTTGATGCTAAATTAAAAATCATCTGTCCTAGTAGATCCATGGAAAACAGCGACTCATATTTAGCCCTCAGCTTACATTACAAATTCAGATTTGTTTGACATTTTAAAACTGTCAAAACATTTCTCGTCAAAATTCAAGTTTACTATCAATAAAAAGAAAAAATGGAATACAGTGGTATTTTAGGTTCATTATTCTCTTAACTCTGACAAATTCACTCATGCATGCACTCATTTACATTATTGTTCCCCCTAGGTATTTATTAATCTCTAGTGGGATTCTATTTATCATATTTTGACTATGTGATTGACAAACGTGACTCCATTATTGTTAAGCTCTTATTAAGAAGGAAGTCTGAGATTTATTTTTTGAATGTGCTTAAGTAACTTGGACCCACAGTTCTTAAACCAACGAAAGAAATGTCTTTTCTCTACAAAGCCAGTCACACTGTTAAGGGAATAAAAGAACACATAATTAACAAATGATGATCATTATTAGGACTGCAGTATTTGGACTGCTCACTGTACCTTTCAAAAAAGGCAGGACAAATAGGTCACAGATTTTAATAACTTTAGACATGTAGCTGTAGTTGTATAAGGAATAAAATGCGACCAGGAGAGCAGTGGAACAAATCTGTACAAAAAGATTCCTTATGTCAGGTTAAATTACAAAATTTACCTAAGCCCAATTTGTGCATGAAATTAGAGACCAAAAAACCCAGGTGAATATTAACATGTGAAACTAAGCCCACTGACAAATGGTAGAGTGTCAGCTTCATCTGTCAGAATACTATAGGACTATAGTTGAGCAACCGTCTTCTGCCCTCCAACAGACAGATCGGCACATGGTTCTAGTTAAAAGTGCCTACAGTAATATTCAAGTTGAAAAACATCCAACCTAGTATTCAAAGATTTTCAGATTTTAATTCTGATATCATTTGTTACAAACAACTCTGCTTCTCTTCCTACATCCTCAAACACATGTGCAGTAGGTTACTTGGTGACTCTGTATTATTCTCAGTGTGTGCACAGGTGTGTGGCCTGCAAAGGACTGGCACTTTGTCCAGGGTGTTTACTGCCTTGTACACAAGCTAGTAGCAATAGGCTCCTATTCCCTACGTCTCTGAATTGGATTAAGTGGGTTCGAAAATGTATGCATCTACAGATAAAAGCAACATCACCTACATAACACATATTTGTTGCCAGGTAAATGACAGCATCTACCCAGAGCTGCAATATACCTTTAAGCAGAACCTTTTAAACTTAAAGATATGTGAACAACAAAAACAAAGGAGGACTTTACTTAGGGCAATATGGTAGCACAGTGGCAACACTGTTGCTTCAGAGAAAGGAGACTGGGGTTTGTGTCCAGCGTTCTCTCTGAGTGAGTGTTCTTTGGGTGCTAAGGTTTCCTCCCGCTGTTCAATGACATGCAGGTTAGGTGAGCTGGCAATGCTAAAGTGGCCCTAGTTAGTGTGTGCTGGGTGTGTGTGTGTTTGTGTTCACCCTACAATAGACTGGCACCCTGTGTAGGGTTTTGCGCCTGCCTCACGCCCTATGCTATCTGTGATAGGCTTCCACACCCCCTTGAGAGCCTGGTCTGGACTTAGAGAGTTAAAAAAATAACATGACTTGACTTTATTTAATTACTGGCATCAGATCTTTTCCTAACTCCTTCAAATATCTTTAACTAGCAGAATACCCGCGCTTCGCAGCGGAGAAGTAGTGTGTTAAAGAAGGTACGAAAAAGAAAAGGAAAAATTTTAAAAATAACGTAACATGATTGTTAATGTAATTGTTTTGTCATTGATATGAGTGTTGTTCTCATATCTATCTATCTGTCTATCTATGTTGTTCTCATATCTATCTATATATATACCTCTATCTATCTATCTATCTATGTATCTATCTCTTATCTATGTATATATACATCTATCTATCTATCTATATATAATATATATATATATATATATATATATATATATCAAAATACCCGCGCTTGGCAGCGGAGAAGTAGTGTGTTAAAGAAGGAAAGAGAAAGAAAAGGAAAGAAAAGGACATTTTGAAAATAACGTAACATGATTGTCAATGTAATGGTTTTGTCACTGTTATGAGTGTCGCTGTGATATATATATATATATATATATAGCAAAATACCAGCTTTGCGATGTCATGTGTTAAAGAAGTTATGAAAAGAAAAGGAAACATTTTAAAAATAATGTAACATGATTGTCAAAGTAATTGTTTTGTGTATTTGGTGGCAGCGTCACAAAGTTGTTTTCGGTAGCTGCATCAGAAAATGTACCACGACGTCTGACACGCCTCCTTTTTACTGTTTTCTCACAGCTTGGATTGCTGCTGTCATATATATATATACACACATACATACATATATATATATATATAATATACATATATATATATATACATACATATCTTCATATCTACATATCTATATACATATCTACACACACAAATTATATATATGTGTGTATGTATGTATGTATGTATGTATGTATGTATGTATGTATGTGTGTGTGTGTGTGTGTGTGTGTGTGTATATATATATATATATATATATAATCTAGATAGGGTGTGTGTGTGTATATATATATATATATATATATATATATATATATACACATACATATACTTGTGTGTATGTGTGTATGTGTCTATATGTGTGTGTATAGCTTTGGTCACTGAGTGCAAGGGAAAAATAATGAAATATAGTCTATAAGTTATTAAACAGTAAAACATTAACGTTTTAAGAAGTACAGGTACATTGAGCACTACTGGAGTGGTTTGGGTAAACTACATTTTAAAGACTGTGTAACAAAACAGGTAAGTAACTAACAGCAGCTAAAATGTATATGGATCATCTCTCGGTAGTAGATCCCTTTTGAAAGGCGCTACACGACGGCTGTGGTATAGAAATTACATTTTCTATGTGAACGCGTTCAAATTTGTGCCTCTGGTAATGTGCCTTACCGGCAATTAAAGAAAATTATTTTTGTGTCCTCTGCCGTGTTAAGAGAGAAAGGCTTTGGTTTGGGATAAAAGGAAAAAAGGTGTAAAGAAAGGAAAGTTGCCTTTTTCTTTTATATAGTATAGAGAGATGTGTTCGCTGGCGTTATGATCGCCTTTTGGGACAGTCGCTGGGTCTTGTGTAGACTGGTGAGACGTCCCCGCCATTAATCGGCTGTGATGGCACTGTCAGTCCTCCACTCGTGTGCGTGTTTTCATAATCCGAGCTGAGGACCTGATAATCGTATATGTGCAAAAGAAAGTGTGAATCGCCTAAATATTATTTTGCCGTGGTGTAGAAAAGGGGTCCCGTGTTTGCACTTGTCTGGGCTATAGCTCAGGGGGCGGATGAAAAAAATTAAAAGTGCTCACTTTGACTTAAGGCAGAAGCGCAGTCAGCGTCTCAAAGGCGGCACAGCTATGCACGCGCTGGCTACTCGACTTTTGCTGGGCAGGAGACCCCTTTTGTACACACGTTCATGATATCAAAAGTCTCAGCGCTCTTTGGAGGTCATTCATATATTATATATATAGCAAAATACCCGCTACGCAGGAGAAGTAGTGTGTTAAAGAAGTAATGAAAAGAAAAGGAAACATTTTAATAATAACGTAACATGATTGACATTGTCATGAGTGTTGCTATCATATATATTCCTGCCTAAATAAGTCACCCTCGCCGCTCTTACTTTTTACCGTTCATTTAATCATGGCTAGTGGCGGAAAAATTATAAAATGGAAGGGGGATGGCTTTACCAAAACAATTATTGATGGCGAATCGATTATTCATAAAGCTTGAATTGGTGATCTGTTTTTCTGTGTTAACCTCATATTTTTCATACTTCTTCTCAAACTAAGGTGGTGCGAGGGTAAAATGAATCGGGATGCGCTGATCAATGTAATCGGTGTACCAGGAAATCATGCATTGACAAAGCTCCCTTTGCTTGTAATGCAAAGTGTGATTAAATGCATTATTTTTCAAGCGTTATGGAGCACATGCATCGAAGCTTCTCAGCTGTGCTTGTGCTAAGAAAAGGAAAGATTTTAAAAATAGCGTAACACGATTGTCAATGTGACCTTTTTTAAGTAGTGCCTGGAGGATTCAGTGTGTTGAAACTCTAGAGACAGAGTGTGTATTAACTTGAGGTAAATGGGAGGGGAGATGATGACGTGACTCCCCCACCCGTCTTAACTGTCAATCCCCACAAACACAGTCTCTCGGAATTTGCATAAGCACACCCCATCACCTACAATTTTAACTTAGTTACAAAGTGATCAAAACTCTCGTTTATATCCTGCGTCCTCTTATTAAACTTGTATCCCGCATTACCTGTGGGCATGTGAAACGCCAGCGGTAGCCTGTCTATGAACTTAATTTAAAGTTTAGGTTTACACCTTGCTTTCTTTCCGAGGTAGCAGCACTCATGCCACTCGCTCGCTTCTGATTGTTTCGCTGCCTTCTCAATTATATAATGCATGTTTTCTTAAGCGCTTTTTGTAGGTCTTCCTGGTTTTCTACGTACGAACAGTCAGTTCACGTGATTACGTGGGAGGCGTGATGATGTCACACGAAACTCTGCCCCCTACGTCTTTGCAGCTCTACTCCATTACAGTTAATGGAGAAAAATACCTTCCAGTTATGACCATTAGGCGTAGAATTTCGAAATGAAACCTGTCCAACTTTTGTAAGTAAGCTGTAAGGAATGAGCCTGCCAAATTTCAGCCTTCTACCTACACGGGAAGTTGGAGAATTAGTGATGAGTGAGTGAGTGAGTGAGTGAGTGAGGGCTTTGCCTTTTATTAGTATAGATACTACATTCTTGTTTATACTTGTACTGGAATTATTTAAAAACTTTGTCCATAGTTGAGCTTCATTTCACCACTATACGACTGCCTTTCTTAATTTTTCTTGTGCTTTTTTTTTTTTTTTTGGCTAAGTAAAGCACCTTAGGGTGGGGTTTCATGCTGCAAATGCACCGTATAAAAAGCAGTTTAATATTCCAGTGTGTAAAACGGCACTCCTATATTTGAAGGAGATAATAGCCAAAAAAGAAAAGAGTAGGTACTTATCTTATGGCAAGACTAAAGATTAATGTTTCCAAGATTCAAACAACAAAATCCACAAATGAGATCACTGCCTGTTGTGGTGGTGCGATCACAACTGATAAAGGATTAATGTTCAGTTTTTATTGCAGCAACGGAAGTGTAAGGAAAGGTGTTAAAAGAAACTTTGTGAATGTTTGCTTCAACCTCAAGTCTCTGCTCTCATTGTGGGTATGCCATGTCTTACTCAGGCATCAGGTGATTGTGGTAACTGCTAGTTCTATTTTCATCTTCTTCACAGTGCTGCTGTGAGCTCAGCAATATGTTTAACCTCATCAAGCCATTTTACAAAACCAATTTTATCCCCAGCAGGCATGCCTAATTACAGTTACTATGACAGAGCAAAACTTATCACTGAAACATCTACAACTCCTTCCTATACAGTACCAGCACTTAGACAACTTCATTTTGAGACAGTTTTACTAGACCGAACTTTGATTCTGGTCATTCGGTAGACTCATGATAGTCAAACTGAAAGCTATTTTAGCAGTCAGCTTGCATAGCTGTTTTTCTTTTTTCATTAACACTTCAATAATTGTCAATGTTCTACCATTAAAAACACTTTGAGTAGTATACAGAAAATAATTTACTTTCAATATCTCTTTTTCCAGGTTTGTCACGCAGACAAGTTTCAGTGCTTTATGCTACCAACAATCCAAATAACATTTTTCAAGTGTTTCTGAGGTGTTTCTCAAAAACCCCAAACTGCTGGTACTTTCTAACAAAATGCTGTTGGACCTGTAGAATCCTCTCATTAAAGAACACAAGAATGAAAATACAAAGCTATTTAGAAAAGGCACACATGAATGAATATACCAGGGCCTGGTGACACTCCAGGATACACCCTTCTGTGCAATAAAATGTTGTACTAACCTTGCCCAAAAACACAATAACTGACTAATATAATTACATATGAACTGAAGTATTTCTGCAGACGGAAAAATATAACTAAAAAGTGTGTAAAATGTTACAAATATATACACAGTGTGCAGTTTTGTCTTCTCTCCCTCTAAAATATTAGAACAGATTAATCTTGCTGCTTTCACGTTTTATTGACCCAAAATACATTAAAAAGCTATCAGTATCATATTTATTTAATAAATAAAAAGCAATTGCAGATATCTAAGAGAAGATTAAGAAAATCAGTTGCGATAATCATGGAATACTGGATATCTTGACACAAAAGAAAAATCCAGAACACAGGGTCTAAAATATAACATTTTGATTAATTGTTCAGGTGTTTGCTATGTTAAATCAAAAATGTGTCTGTGCATATGTCCTGTAATAAATTTGTATCCCACCAGTTTCAATTCTTGCCTTGTATTGATGCTGCAAGAAAAGGCTTCAGCTCCAAAGACTGGAAATATATATTCACAAACTGAATAGCTTAGCAGAGGCTCAGGTGCGTAAAAAACAGCCAGTCAATAAAAAGTTGTAAAATTTAATGAAGGGGTAAAGAATGCCTGGAGCCATGGTGTAATTTTGTGGAACAAAATGACGGTATTATTTAATTTGCCTTTAATAATAAAATGTCTTTCAAATTGCTATCTATTGATGCTCTGCTTACCGTGAAGAAACTACAGTTGTGATAATAATGAAAAGCAAACTTTTATATTATTAATCAATCATTAATCGAATGAGAATATCTGAAGCCTACCTTACAGGATTTAAGTATTCAACGTTACCTAAAAAAAGTGTACCAAAATACATTCAATAATTTTAAATATCCGACAAATGATTTTACAGGCCAATTAAGAAAAGGTAGGATTGGTGCTTTTAAAGGTTACTGGAAGACATCATTTCAGTCATGTGATGCGGGCTACTGCTTGCAAAATGCTTCAGTGATTAAAAGATCAAAGCTTCTTTTTAAACAAATAATCAAAGAAACTTTCAAATAAGACCCTAACCACGTGCATTTTTACAGGCAACAATCCAAACAACAAATAACCTAACTGCAAATTATGTACTTATACAGCAACTACAGACTTCTGGGTAATCACAGACATGCACTATTTTATTGTTCTTCAACGTATCTTATCCATCCATCCACTTTACGCTCCTGTTCACCCCACACCAGAGCCATGGGCAATTGAAATCCCCTCTACAGGTTTAGCATAACATCAGGAACAAACCCTGAATGGCAAGCCTAAGCAGAAACATTGTCTGTATAGAGACTTGCATGCTCATATGTTACTCCAGGGATGTTCTGTTCTTCTTCATTTCAAACATACACCGATTGTATGTTTGCTCATGGAGCAGGTGTATGGATATGAGTTTACATACCAAGCAATGGATTAGAGAATGGCTGCTTAATTCATTCCAAAGTGAGGCACAATTGGAAAATATTCTTATTGTCATTACTTTAACCAGATTTTCATTTTGTGGTGTACTCAAGTCTTTGTTTAACCAGACTTTATGTTTCCCATTTTCTAAATTCATTGTAAAGCTTCTGAAAACCAAACTGTTTGGACTATGCTTTTCATTGCAGTTAACAAAAAGGAGCTCTTCAGGTACAGCATTATGTTGTTGTGGCTAACATTACTTAAGCACTGCAGTGCAGTAACTGAGAAACTGGTCAATAACAAAGTATATCAAAACACAACTCAAGTCAAGTCAAGTCAAGTCACGTCACGTCACTTAATCTGTCAGCGTCATGTGGTAGCAGTCCGATGCAGATACAGGCCAGGAGCTTCAGTTAATATTCACATCAAACACCAGAATGGGGTAAAAATGTGACCTCAGTGATTTCGACCATGGCGTGATTGCTGGTGGCAGACATGATTCTTGAGAATTTCTATAACTGCTGACCTCTTGTAATTTTCATGCACAACAGCCTCTAGAGTCTAGCCACAAAGGTGCAGAAAACAAAAAGTATCCAATAAGCAGCAGTCCTATGCCTTGTTCATCAGAGAGGCCAGAGGAGAATGGCCAGACTAGTTTGAACAGAAAGAGAGGCTATGGTAACTCATATAAACCAGTCTATACAACTAAGGTGAGCAGAAAAGAACCTCAGATTGCACAGTAAGTTGAACTTAGAAGCAGACTGAGGCACACAGATGGTAGGGTCAGAGTTTGAAACCCAACAACAAAAGTCAACGCACCCAACCTGCCTTGGGTCAACTGTCCAGCCTGGTGGTGTTGGTGTAATAGTATATGAAATGTTTTCTTGGCATACTTTGGACTTGTAAATAGAAATCAATCCGCGCTTAAATGCCACTGTCTATCTGAATATTGTTGCAGACCATGTGCATCCCTTCATGGCCACAATTTACCCACCTTTTTAATGGCTACTTCCAGAATAATAATGCACTATGTCATAAAGCAAACTGGTTTCACAAACATGACAAAGACCATAGTCACCAGATCTTAATCCAAAAGAACACCTTTGGGATGGGGTAGAATGGGACATTCACAGCATGAATGTGCAGCTGACAAATCTGCAGGCATTGGGTGATGCAAACATGTCAACAGGGACTAGAAATGTTATAAGGCTATTTTGGGAGCAAACAGAGGCCCTACCCAGTATTTATATAGTGTTCTAATAATTTGCTCAGTGAGGGTAGATCCCTAAGGCTGAAAGACTGACATATTTTAAAATCACTGTATTATTATATGGCGTCTTTCACATGGCTTATGGAAGGGGACTATATGCGATACTAGAGCTAGATATGAAAAGGATTATATATGACAGATCAATGTATATTTGCGTGATAAATGCTAAACATATTTATTGTCTCTGTCCGTACGTGATGAAAGTCTAACTCGGTAGTGGCTTCGTGTCAGTATTAAAGGATCGGTACTGTTTGTGCGAATGACTTAATACCAAAGAAACATTAAAGTCACCGCACGTGCTTCACATGTCAGTGTAGTGGTCCTGCAGACGTTTGTGAAACCTGCCACGTGCGATTTGATGCCGAGTCGTCTCCATCAATAAATATAATACAGTATATAGCACAAAGAACCTCAAAAGGGCTCTTATGCCAATGGAGAAGTTTTAAAAAGCTAAAGTCACACCTTCGCCCTGCCATGCCCGACGTTTAATAAAACCAGCGTTTATTTCCCGTTCTCCACGGTGTTGTTTTTAAAAACTTCAAGAAGCCGAGTAAACTTTTAAAGGCAGTGATTTGCCAGACTCGATCGACTTAGTCTTGGCACCGCTTTGGCTTCATCAGACCTTCCTATTCAATCTAAAGATTAATCACAGACAAGATCGAGCATGTCGCATCTCCCCTTTCCCTCCAGCCTGCGGCTCGTCTCCCGTGTCCGCTGGGCCTTTCCTGGCAAGTCCTTCAGGCTTTTTTATTTGAGCTCAGAAAGGATTACAGCACACTGGTGACACAACACAAATGAAGCACTACAAAGTACAGAAGAGAGCGCAGCTCAGACACATGCGCTTTCAATCGCTACATTACTTTTTGAAATTATCGTTTTAAAAAAAAAAAAAACTTCCCTGTCTTTGTATTGGGAATCTCCCCCATCCCCCACAAATTAGAGGCAAACAAGTCAATTCAAACACGCGTGCGTGTCCAAAAGCAAGGACTTACCCCATCAGCCAATCCATGGTTTTAGTCCTAGAAAAGAAGGATAATCCACTAAAAAGCTGGAGGTGCCCCTCCTGCTTTTAACGGACCCCCTTTTATCGCTGGCTGTCAGTCTCTTTCGTTTTGCTGTTGTTTCGTGTTTATTCCACTTGCTGCTTACTATCAATAACCCCAAGAGCATCCACCGTGACAGCAGGTCCGGAGCTGCTCCTCAGGCTGCATTGACTTTCGAGGTTACAGCTGTGAAGTGCCGCGCTGATTTCTTTGGCTCTGTGCTCCGCGTGATAGACACTCCACGAGCCCGTTCAGGTTCAGTGTCTCTTTCCTTAATGCAATCTCAATTTTAAGGTTAAGGTTAGCAGGAGTCCTCCGAGTAACTGTTCCTCCTTCCTCCGGCATGAACCTTAGGACTACCGCCGCTGCCGCCGCTACATCTATTGCAGCCACATACAGGAAATCCGGAAGTAAACACAGAACCAATCCCCCACCATCACCACCCCCTTCCTCGCGGTTCGTGCAGCTTCCTGTCCCGCCACCGGAAGAAGAATGGCCGCAAGGTACCACGGGAATTGAAGTGAATAGAGTAGATTTTATAGGATCTTACATACAATTTTCTCTGTTGCATTTAAACACAGTAAAATATGAAGTGAAATGCTTACTTTCTTAGGAATGTGCAATAGAAGAAAATAAAAAAACACAATAAATAGTAAATGCTCAGCTCTCTAAATAGCAATAAAGAGTTTATTATCCCAAATAGAAATTTGTTTGCAGCAGGCAAGTGCAAAACATAGGGCACTGTTACACAGATACAAGATAATAAGCTGCCAAACATGTTCATGAGAGTAACACCTTTTGAGCTCATCTAAGGTGTGCAATACCCCGCCAGGGTGAGAAGGCGCTGTTGCTAACGGTATTGTCTCTTTTCTTCCTCACAGCACGAACAAGACCCCCTTTAAAGGCAACTGACCCCCACCTCCCCACACTTCTGGTCAGAAGACAATAAAAATCTGACACCCTCTAAATGGCAGAATCTCATTTGGACCCCGACTTAGTAGAAGACAGAGCTCTGTGAACTAGGCTCACTCTTAAGAGATAACTGTTTTGAGAAGCCAGGAAGGCTGTTTGTGTTTTGCTGTATTTTTGTGCCCTTGTGTGACTATTTTGTTTAAAAGCTGCCAATCCGATTAAAAGGGGCGAACAGGCTGACACCCCAATACTTCTCTAGCCTCACCCTGCGTTCCTTCCACCCATCCACAAAGCCAAGATACTACAACCAACAACCAGTGTTAACATAAGTAAACAGGGGGTCCACAGAGTGGTGTTTTTCAGCCAGTGTAAGCTGGGGGTTGAATGTTGTTTTTATGTCTATTCTGTTTGTGGTTTATGTTAACATTATTGATTATATAGTTCTTTAGATTTAGGCATCTTCTATTATGTGCCGTGTGTTTTATAGGTGGTCTCCCAGAAGGACTGTGAACATTTAAGAAGAATCTGGATGAGATATGGGGGCAGCTTAGCTATTAGCCAAACAAACAGACTTGATGGACTGAATGGTCTCCTCTTGTTAGTCAAATTTCTTATGTTCTTATGTTTCTAATGTCAAGGGACTGCCCTCAGCCCTATAAAGGTTGAGATAATCCACTGTCCCTTGTGTTCATTGTGAAGGTGCTTGTGGTGTTGGTGAGTTTCCATTTTGATTGGTGTGTGTTCTGTTTGAATTATTGGATTTTTGACATTTCTGCACATTGTTTTTGACCATTCTTGGATTTCGTATTGGGACTTTGTTTACTTTTGGGATTTCCTATTTTGAAGGAATTGTTTTCTGTACATTTGTGATCCTAAGAGTGAACTATGTTAAAATAAATCTTTTATTTACAGTATATAGATTCTGTCTTGTCCTTTTGTGTGATTACCTGGGGATGAAGGTTTCCCTCTGTATGGGCAATTTTAGCAATTATTAGGACTTTCAAGATCATAACAGAGGGAACTGTGCTGGCTTCCTTCCAGGTTATCTGATACATCTCAGATTTTAGACACCATACTGAATCATGTCTTATACAGAAACCTTTTGACAACATAGCCATAGCTGGGTGTATCAGCATGTGTGCCATGATGAGCCAGGGCACCAAAAAACTCCATCCTTGGCAGGTTGAACTGGAGATGGTGTTTCTTCATTCAGGTTGCAATATCAGTGAGACATGTAGATTCTAGCTGATACTATATGGTCCCACATATACTGGTACAACTTTGTATTATCAGCATAGCACTCATAATAAAACCCATGGAGAAAAATAATAATGCTTAGCAAGAATGCTTATAGAGAGAAGAGGAGATGGGCCAGCACTAATCCTTGTGGTATCCCCGTAATTGCCTGGTGCACACTTGACATCTATTCACTCCATGACACACAGTAGGATCTGCCCAGGAGGTAGGACTCAAGCTACTGAGGGCAGTCCCAGTGATACCAAGGGTTAGATAGAGTGGCAAGGAGGATCTGATAGTAGGCTATGTTAAAGGCAATGGAGAGATCCAGCAGGATGAAGACAGGTGACATTTTGGTATGTCTAGCCTACTGTAACATATTGCCAATGGTAGGTGCAGTTGTCTTAGTGAAATGCCCCCTCTTGCAGCCTGATTGATTGGGGTGTCATTGTGGTCTTCTAAGTAATAATTCAGAATTCAACAGCATCCCTACAAGTGACATAACTCAGAATGCTTTTATGTCTAGTGTAAGTGCCAGGAAGGATTCTTCTTTCCAATTGGTGTCACACACGTGTGCTTGGGAAGCAGTCGAAGGGTTTGAATCAGTGTGCCGACTTGCTGGACCAGGGGTTGGCGCTGAGTACTAATGCCTCTCCTTCTCTCCCTGCAGACATTGAGAAAAAAAAAACAATTAAACAACTCACTTCTACCTATTTCTGACATCACTTACGGCCCTTTCAGATGACCTCATGCAACTTCCTGTTCTACAAGACGCACTTCCTGCCCTCCTGCTATAAAACCATTCAGTCCACCTATTCACCTCGTCCAGATAGACGATTGCAGTATCAGACTACTATTGTGAACAATAGACAGGGTGGATCCTCAAATCATTTTCTTTGTGTTTTCTTACGCTTGTTTGCCATACAGTTCAATGACAGGGGGTTGCTGCTAATGTTATTGAGATGGCTTATATTCTTAACGCTGAGATTGCCAAGCCAGCATATAAACATGTAAGCCAATGTAACAAGAGAATCGATAAAAGACTATATTCATTATGGTTTTGTTCACTTGCAAACAGTTTAGTTTCCTGAGAAAGAAAAGATGTGTCAGTCCCTTCTTACAAATTCATTCTGTTTTAAGATCAAAGTTTAGCCTGTGTGGTCCCCGGCTGGGACACCCAGGAGGACCAGAGGAGGGCTTGTGCCTCCTCCAGACCGCAAGGAGGCGATCGCCCTCGTTGTATTGGGGGCCACGGGTAGACGGCTTGGAAGCCCAACCCTGTAGGGGCCTGTGGCCACCTCCAGGCGGCTCCCAGGTGCCTGAGGAATCCTGGAGCCCAGCACTTCCGCCACAGCAGGAAGTGCCGGGGGGAAGACGACAGGGGACACCTGGACGGCTTCCGGGTGCGCAGCCGGCACTTCCGCCACACTGGGGTGTAGCTAGGACTGATTGCCGGGAAGCAGCTGGAGCCCATCCGGGTTCCCATATAAGGGGAACTCCCTTCAGTCGATAGTGGATGTCGGGTGGAAGAGGACAGAGCTGGAGAGAGGACGGGAGGCGGCCAAGAGAAAGGCACAGTGACGGAGAGGCCTGGACTTTGGGGAATCGGTGCAAGAGGCACTGGGGTTCGTGCATTGTAAATATAGTAAAAATAAACGTGTGTTGGGTGAACTATGTTGTCCGTCTGCCTGTGTCCGGGTCCCAGTTCACACCTGTTATCAAGATCTCATTTAAATGAGATAAAGAATTGTAAGGTCATAAATGGGGAAAGTGTGACAGTGCAGCATTAAGTGGTGGTGATGGACTGGGAGAACAGAATCAACAGGAGAATCAAACCAGAGCAAGCAGCACCGAGAATAAAGTGGTGGAGATCAAAAGAAGAAAGGAATCAGAATGGGTTTAGGGAGAACGTCTGAAATAAGGTGCGGCCAACTGAGATTGTGGAGCAATGGTGGGAGAAAAATAGCAAAGCTGTTTTAGGAGCAGGTGAAGTGGTGTTGGGTGGGACGACTGGAAGGAGCTCATCTGGATACAAGGAGACATGGAGGTGGAACAGACAAGTGTAGGATGTGATAAAGGATAAGAAGGAGGGAAAGCAGACATGGTACAAATCAAGGATTAAAGAAGATACAGTAGAGAAATGAATAGGCAGACAAACAAGGAGGCAAAGACAGTGGCAAGAGCCAAAGGACAAGCTTTGACTGAGGTGTGTAAAAAATTAGAGAAACGAAAGTGAGAGAGAAGGATTTTTAGGTTACATAAGGCAAGGAACAAGGCTGGAAAGTGTTTTAGTCAGATAAAGAAAATGAAAGATGAGCAAGATGTGGTCTTGAGTGAGCATGATAGGATTAAGAACAGATGGAAGTGGTACAGTGCATCCGGAAAGTATTCACAGCGCATCACTTTTTCCACATTTTGTTATGTTACAGCTTTATTCCAAAATGGATTAAATTCATTTTTTTCCTCAGAATTCTACACAAAACACCCCATAATGACAACGTGAAAAAAGTTTACTTGAGGTTCTTGCAAATTTATTAAAAAATAAAAAAGCTGAGAAATCACATGTACATAAGTATTCACAGCCTTTGCCATGAAGCTCAAAACTGAGCTCAGGTGCTTCCTGTTTCCCCTGATCATCCTTGAGATGTTTCTGCAGCTTAATTGGAGTCCACCTGTGGTAAATTCAGTTGATTGGACATTATTTGGAAAGGCACACACCTGTCTATAGAAGGTCCCACAGTTGACAGTTCATGTCAGAGCACAAACCAAGCATGAAGTCAAAGGAGTTGTCTGTAGACCTTCGAGACAGGATTGTCTCGAGGCACAAATCTGGGGAAAGTTACAGGGAAATGTCTGGTGCTTTGAAGGACCCAATTAGCACAGTGGCCTCCATCATCCGTAAGTGGAAGAAGCAGTGGCGTAGCATGGGTGTCAGCCGCCCCCTTATTTAGGTATTTAAATTAAAAAGACTAAAATATACAGTAATTCTTTGCCGCCCCCTAAAAGTGCTGCCCGGGGCGGCCGCCCCTGCCGCCCCCACTACACTACTCCACTGGGAAGAAGTTCGAAATCACCGGGACTCTTCCTAGAGCTGGCTGGCCATCTAAACTGAGCGATCAGGGGAGAAGGGCCTTAGTCAGGGAGGTGACCATAACCCGATGGTCACTCTGTCAGAGCTCTAGAGGTCCTCTGTGGAGAGAGGAGAACCTTCCAGAAGGACAACCATCTCTGCAGCAATCCACCAATCAGGCCAGTATGGTAGAGTGGCCAGACAGAAGCCACTCCTTAGTAAAAGGCACATGGCAGCCTGCCTGGAGTTTGCCAAAAGGCACCTGAAGGACTCTCAGACCATGAGAAAGAATGCCAGACATCACGTTTGGAGGAAACCAGGCACCTCTCATCACCAGGCCAATACCATCCCTACAGTGAAGCATGGTGGTGGCAGCATCATGCTGTGGGGATGTTTTTCAGTGGCAGGAACTGGGAGACTAGTCAGGATAAAGGGAAAGATGACTGCAGCAATGTACAGAGATATTTCAGCTGGACAACGACCCTAAGCACACAGCCAAAATATCAAAGGAGTGGCTTCAGGACGACTCTGTGAATGTCCTTGAGTGGCCCAGCCAGAGCCCAGACTTGAATCTGATTGAACATCTCTGGAGAGATCTTAAAATGGCTGTGCACCGATGCTTCCCATCCAACTTGATGGAGCTTGAGAGGTGCTGCGAAGAGGAATGGGCAAAACTGGCCAAGGATAGGTGTGCCAAGCTTGTGGCATCATATTCAAAAAGACTTGAGGCTGGAATTGCTGCCAAAGGTGCATCGACAAAGTATTGAGCAAATGCTGTGAATACTTATGTACATGTGATTTCTCAGTTTTTTATTTTAATAAATTTGTAAAAACATCAAGTAAACTTTTTTCACGTTGTTATAATGGGGTGTTGTGTGTAGAATTCTGACGAAAAAAATGAATTTTAATCCATTTTGGAATAAGGCTGTAACATAACAAAATGTGGAAAAAGTGATACACTGTACTTTGAAAAACTACTGAATGAAGAAAATCCAAGGGAAGTAATTGAGTATGGTGTACCAGGTTAAGGGCCAGTACCAAGAATAAGGAGGGAGGAATTTAAAGGAGGCACTGGAAAGAATAGAAAGGCTACAGGACTGGATGAAACACCAGCAAAGATGTGGAAGAGTTTAAGAGAAGGGGAAGTAGATGTGTGTTTGGGATCAAATGCAGAAGATCTAGGAACAGAACAGAATACCAGAGGAGTAGGGGAACAGTGGAATTGTACCCATTTTTAAAGTGGAGGGTGATATTCAGGATTGTGAAAACTATAGAAGGATAAATCTGATGTCACACAGAATACAACTTAGAGAGAAAGCTAAGGCAGAGACCACCAGAGAGGGGGAGCAGTTTGGTTTCATGCCAGGAAGATGAACAACTGAAGCAGTTTTTGCACTGAGACAGTTCATAGAGAAGCATTGAGAAAAACAGAAAGGTTTGGTGATTACTGATGGGGAGAAGGCCAATGATAGAAGGCCATTTCAAAAAGTCTGGAGATGCATGAAAAAGAAAGGAGAACAGAGAAGTATGTCAAGATTGTCCAGGATGCAAGGGGGACCCAAAACTAACGAGAATTTTTTTTTTAAATTGTATATTTCTCAGAACATTTCCAAAATTTAATAACCCTTAACATACTCTTCCTGAGATGCAATACACTTGTCTCTCCACTTTTTCCATTGTTCAAAACTGTTCTGAAACTCTTGCAAAGTAATAGCCTTCGGTGCCTTTGTTGTTTGCCTCTTGACATCCTCTACATCCTGAAACACTTTCCTTTAAGGTCCCTCTTCATTCTTGGAAATAAAAAAAAATGCAAGGTACACGATCCGGGGAGTAGGGGGGTGGGGGTAAGCCATTGCCATCCCGTTTTTCATGAGAAACCCCCGCATGCTCAATGCTGTGTAGGCGGGAGCATTGTCGTGATGCAGAAGCCACTCGCCTGAATGATTGCCACAATTCGGGTCATTTTCTCCACACTGCATCATGCAATTGCTTGAGCTCTTCATGGACACCGCTTGGCCAAATGATGCGGAGAGCAGTCTAGTACATGCACCTAGCAGCAAACGTCGAAACTGACATCCCTCCAGCCTCCAGAAAAAAAATTCATGTTATTTTTGCGTTTGGTACCCCTGTTGGGGTAACAGACATGACCCCAGTTAGAGGAGGTCTGCACTAGGGATCCTCTTTAAGTTCTTACCTCTTTGATTTGGTTATGGATGTGTTGACTTGTGGGATAAAAAGACCAATCCTCTGGTACAGGCTTTTTGCTGATGACATTGTGTTCCTCTGCAACAGAAAAGATGGAAAAGAAGTTGGAAGAATGGAGAAGTGATTTGATAGACAGAGGATTGAATATAAATAGGAAAGAAATAATATATGAGGTTTAATGATGATAATGATTCAGAGGTTAGCCTGCAGAGAGAGCTCTTGAAAAGAGCGGATAAGTTTAAATATCTAGTATGAGTGGTAGCCCAAGATGGAAATTTAGATACAGAGATAGCTGACAGAGTGCAGTATGGATGGAATAATTGGAAGAAGGTATCAGGAGTATTGCGTGATTGAAGAATTAATATGAAGGTTAAAGGTCAGGTTTTAAAGTCAGTGGTGAGACCAGCCATGATGTATGGGGCTGAGACGTGGGCAGTCAAGGGAGCAGAGCAGAAGAAGTTAGATGTGGCAGAAATGAGAATGTTGAGGTTGATGTGTGGACTTACATAAAGAGACAGAATAAGAAATGAAACAATCAGAGGTACCTGTACAACAAAAGTGGGAGAGATAATTTAAGAAAACACAGAAAAGTAGATTGAAGTGGTGTGGAAATGTGATAAGGACAGATATGTGGGTGAAAGAGTGAGGAATGGAAGTACAGGAGGAGGGAAAAATGACCAAAGCAGAGGTGTATGGATAAAATAAAAGAAGATCTGAAGGAAAAGGGTTTGACTGGGAAGAAGGTGCATGAGAAGGTTCTTCAAGCGACTCCACACCGAAGTGGGAAAAACAGAGGAGGAAAAAGAACAAGAACACAATGACATCATTATATTAACATACAAATATATAATAAATAAAATAAAATAAAACCCTTGTAGGGAAAAAAATGGAAGAAACCTTGGGAAAGGCAATTCAAAGAGAGACCCCTTTCCAGGTAGGTTGGGCGTGCAGTGGGTGTCAAAAAAAGGGGTAAATACAACACAATACACAGAACAGAACACAAGTATTCCTCAATACAATATACAATAATAGTGCAATAGAAATATTAGAGATACAGGGCAGAATTCAACAACAGATGATATCACACAATACTTTTTGGATTTGTTCAGAGTTCTGGAGACCTCGGCCATCACGCTGCCTCCCCCTATTGGGCATTCCACAACTAAGTCAGTGCTGCCCCAGTCAAGCCAATCTAAGTACCCCTCTACCCGACAGTTCCTGCGATCCTCCATCAGAGATGACTTTACCTAAGGCAGGCAAAACAACTTGGCAGTAGGGCAGTGCCATCAAGTGCCACATTTGAGTACCAAGAAGAGAAACCGAATAGGTGAGAATTAGTAGCAAATTATAACAATCATATCATATCAATGGTGAACTTTTGAAAGCATAGTAGTATGACAGTTTGAGCTAAATAGAGATTAAATATGACTACCAACACTGGAGCATGATGATCAGCACAGATCATGTCCTGGAATACTGTCTAGACCTGCTGCCTTCCTGTTGCTCACTTTCCCGAACGCTCTCCTTACGTGTTGTTCCAACAAACTGAGCACTGAGTTCCTCAGTGTACTGTACTGTCACAGATGTGTTGTCGTCCGGCTGGCTGGCATTATCAGCATTCACATCAAAAGCTTCCTAGAAATTGTAAAATTTTTCTCCAAGAGAGATGTTGACGCTCACTATGGTGAGGGCAGTTGTTTTATCATCTGAAGACCTTGCCACATGCATCTGGGATTGGACTGCTGAAATTTTGCTTTCACTGCTCCAATTTTGTGTTTTGAATGAGAATTCCTTTTACTGGAGAAATGAGTCCACAACCCTGAAGTGGATTAAGAATTTTTGATAATGGAAGGATGGAAAATACTAGAATCAAATTTTTTGATCTGATCTGCTAATCTATGGTGACCAGCCATACTATTATAAGCACTGATGGGAATAACTTTGATTATCTCATTGCAATGGCACCTGTCAAGGGGTGGGATATATTAGGCAGTAAGTGAACGGTCAGTCCTTGAAGGTGATGTGTTGGAAACAGGAAAAACAGGCAAGTGAAAGGATCTGAGCGACTTTGACAAGGGCCAAATTGTGGTGGCTAGACAACTGGGTCAGAGCATCTCTAAAATGGCAGGTCTTGTGGGGTGTTCTCTGCATTCAGTGGTTAGTGCCTACCAAAAGTGGTCTAAGTAAGGACAACTGGTGACAGAGTCAAGGGCACCCAAGGCTCACTGATTTGCAGGGAGAGCGAAGGTTAATTTTGATCCCACAGAAGAGCTTCTGTAACAAAAACTGCTGAAAAACATAATGTTGGTCAAAACACCCAGTGCATCACAGCTTGCTGCATATGGGACTGCACAGGTGCAGACTGATCAGAGTGCCCATGCTGAACCAAAAGCGTTCACAATGGACATCTGTGTGTCAGAACTGGACCACGAAGCAATGGAAGAAGGTGGCCTGCTGTGATGAATCACATTTTCTTTTATATCACGTGGAAGGCCAGGTGTGTGTGTGTGTGTGTCATTTACCTGGGGAATTGATGGAATTAGGATGCACTATGGGAAAAAAGGCAAGTTCGTGGAGGTAGTGTGATGCTGTGGGCAATGTTCTGCTGGGAAACCTTGGGTCCTGGCATTCATGTGGATGTTACTTTGACAAGTACCACCTACCTAGAAATTGTTGCAGACCACATACCTTAATGGCAAAGGTATTCCCCAATGGCAGTGGCCTATTTCAGCAGCATAATGTACTATTTCACAATGCAAAGATTGTTCAGGAATGATTTGAAGAGCATGACAAAGAGTTCAAGGTGTTGACTTGGCCTTCAAATTCCCCAGATCTCAACTTGATTGAGTGTCTGTGGGATGTGCTAGATAAACAAATCCGATCCATGGAGGCCCCACATTGCAATTTACAGGACTTAAAGGATCTGTTGTTAAATTCTTTCTATTCCAGACACCACAGGACACCATCAGAGGTCTTGTGGAGTCCATGCCTCAATGGGTCAGAGATGTTTAGGCAGTACTATTATTATCACTATATTGATTCCTGCTAATCCTTATCATTATTAGTAAGATTTTTATATAAGCAGACTTTTTGACTATTTTGACAGTTAAATATAAGAATCTTCCACATAATAGAGCAGGACGTGGCACATTGTTTAAAATTATGGCCTCAAAGTTCAGAAGTCAAGGGTTCAAATCTTGACACAGATCTGTGTGGATTTTCATGCAGTTAGGTTAGGTTGTTACTTTAAAATGGCCCTGAGTAAGTTTCCCATTGTGGATGGTCCCCATCTTGTGCCCACCATTACCAGGATAGGCACTGGTGACCCTGAGCTGGAGGAGCTTGTTAGAAAATGGGTGTCTACAATCTCAAATGTCTCAGCACTGGCTCTAAAGAGCGCCACCTACAGTAAACATTCTTATGCTTTTTGTGCTGCCTTTTAAAAATATTTTTATCTCCTATTTGTTGAGAAATGCCTTAATACTACATCAACATTCATCTCTTTTCTTGTTTTTATCATTCAGAAGATGTCAGACTTCATTTTCTTGGTCTCAGTCATTCCTGTACCTCTAATAATCTTGTAAACCGAGCATGATTTTAGATTTATCTTGTAGCATATTAATTTTCTTTTAAACCTGCTGTTAATGAGCTCATTGAGAAAAGTGCTATACTGTATACATAAAATGATATTGTAAATTATCTTGTGATATTATTTATTATTAATAATGCCACTATATAGAATGATTTTTGTAAACACATTTATAATAGTGCTCATTTTGAAAGCTGTCCTAGAAAGAATTTCCAATGATAATTATTGAGAAAGGTGGTATACAATTCATAAAAATATTTGCTACATCAGATATGAAAAGTGACCATTATACAACACTTTGCCCTTTAGCTCATTCTGAAACTAAGGTGATACTTATACCGATGGAAACAACATCAACAACATCATTTATTAAAGTGCTTTACAAGATGAAGGAAGAAAAAAGAAAAAATCTAAAAATAAAAGTAGGCACTACTAATTAACAAAGAACAAAGTAAGGTCTGATGGCCAGGGAGGACAGAAAAAAAAAGAACATAATCTGCAGGGGTTCTGAGGCCATGAGACCACCCAGCTCACACTGGGCATTCTACCTAACATCAATGACCTCAATCAGTCCTCATGGTTTTCAAGCTTCACGTGGAAGAATTAGATAATGATGGTCATGTGGATATCTGGAATTCAATCCAGCAATGTAAGGACTTGATCAGGTGGTGGTGGGTGGGCGCAGATCATCACCACAGAAAACCAAAAAAGAACAGCAGAGAAAGTAGGAGTTAGTAGGGATTTCAGAGCCATGAAAGAAAAAATTTAATTCAATTCATATACTGTACAGAATATCAGGGTTACACTAAAATTAAGCTACAAGAAAGTTAAATTAACAGGATTATAGCAGTTTTTTAAAGTGCTCCACCATATTAGTGAAAAAAAGTGAAAAAAATGTTATCCTAGTAATCTGATTAATAAAAGAAACACAGCACATGCTGTTTAACTGAAATTTCAACCTGTAATGACCAGGGGCCTGAAGTATAAACGGTGCGTACACACAAAAATGTTGCGTACTCCCGTTTCCACACTCAAATCGGGATGTATAAAACCTAAGCTTGGCGTAAAGCCACACACATTTTCACCTAGCTAAAATCCTGGCGTATACAAGTTCTCTGCTTGGTTTTGCAAACTGGTGGCACCCAGCGTCAAAGCAGTACTTTTGTTCCAATGTGGTTTCCCTTTCTTTTTTAGCTTCACATCCCTGACGTGGCTTTATAATCAATCAATCAATCAATCAACATTTATTTATATAGCACATATTCATACAAAAACAATGTAGCTCAAAGTGCTTTACAAAATGAATAGAAAAATAGAAGACACAATAAAAAAGAAACATAAGTCAACATTAATTAACATAGAATAAGAGTAAAGTCCGATGGCCAGGGTGGACAGAAAAAACAAAAAAAAAACTCCAAAGGCTGGAGAAAAAAATAAAATCTGTAGGGGTTCCAGACCAAGAGACCACCCAGTCCCCTCTGGGCAATCTACCTAACATAAGTCAAACAGTCCTCTTTGGATTTAGGGTTTTCATGGAAGGACCTGATGATGATGGTCACGTAGACTTCTGGCTTTCAGTCCATCAATGTTGGTGCATCATGATGCTTTGAGTAGGTGGTGGTGGCGCAGGCCGCCACCACAAAGAAACCGGAAAAAGAAACAGAAGAGAGAGTAGGGGTCAGTATGGATTTTGGAGCCACCATGAATAGTTATTATGAAGAATTGAACATACAGAGTATCAGTATTAAGTTAAAGTGAAGTTATAAAAAGGCCATTTTAAAGTAATGTGTTTTCAGCAGTGTTTTAAACTGCTCTACTGTATTTGCCTGGCGAATTCCTATTGGCAGGCTATTCCAGATATTAGGTGCATAACAGCAGAAGGCCGCCTCACCACTTCTTTTAAGTTTAGCTTTTGGAATTATAAGGAGACACTCATTTGAAGATCTGAGGTTACGATTTGGAATATAACGTGTCAGGCATTCCGATATATAAGATGGAGCAAGATTATTTAAGGCTTATAAGTATAAATACACTAAAATTAACTACATATTATTTATTAGTTTAAGGCATCTGATTGTAATTAACCTGTAACAATATATTGGTCCACGGAATGGCCAAGCTATTCCAAATACCATAACTGCTTTAGCGTTGTTACTCTCAGTGCACCTCCATCTTCTTCTTCTTTTTGAGCTGCTCCCGTTAGGGGTTGCCACAGCAGATCATCTTTTTCCATATTACTCTCATTGCACCACTCAGAGTATTTATTCCACTGTATCTGAATGGGGAATCACAGCTCTACAGCAGCTGATTGGAAAGAGAATTATCGGTATACTGCGTCAAGCACACGCTGCCTCAGCCATGCTGCCTATTTGAACTGCTCTCATACAGCAAACGCTTCAGAGCCTTTCCTGTACGGACCTCAAGGTTCAGAAACAGTTTCATTCCAAGAACTATAAACGCACTCAATCAGTCCATCAAGTGCTTCTTGTAGAACTGTTTGTACTTATAAATACAATTCCTCACTGTAAACTTGCGATACAGTTATAATATTGCACAACCTGAGCCACTTTATAAAGCACATATTTACAAATGATGACAATATCTTTTTTAAGATGAAATGCAGCAAAATGTGTTCATTATATTATACAGATAAAACTTTAACTTAATTTAAATAATCTATATTGTTAATAATTAAACATGTGAGGACATGGTGTTGCAACACTAGCAAGGAGCTGCCGCCCTGTTCACAGATTGTTCCTGCCTCGCGCTGTATTCTTGCTGGAGCTGGCACAACACTGGAAGGATTGATGGATAGAATAATTAAACATGTACTATGAAGATATTTCAATGTTCCTTAAAAGTTTTGAAGAATCTGCGTTCTAAGTATACAGATGGCTTTACATCTATTACAGAGCTGATTGTGGGGTGATTGGGTATTTGGAGAAAGAAAAGGAAGGACAAGAATTGGAGGTTAGTACGTTTGAAAGAGACAGCACTGCTGCAATAAATTGTGTCATCAAAGGTCATGCACGGTGCAGCAAGCATCTTGCATGAGACATGAACAATCACTGCGCCACCGTGTTCCCATGTGTAATAACATGCTTTAACTCCTATCATCATGAAAATTATATCAAGTTACATTTTAGTATTTTAGTTATTCAGAGAGCTGTAATGGATTCTGTGTCCTGTCAGAGGAAGAGAAAGCCGGTTTAAGAAGCACATAGTGTTTCACACACATAGAGCACATAGAAGATCAAATACAAAACAAAGCATTTAACGTGCTACTTTAGTTGCGATGGTATTTGAGAAACTAGTAAATTAAATGATTTAAAGATGAAGTTTATGATGGTCTACTTTAATGACAAAATAAACTAGGTGATTAAAGTGGAAATTTTGAGATTAAAGTTGACATTTCGTGCTTTTTCCCACTGTGTCCCTATTTATTTTTCTCTGTACCCTAATAAGCTTTCATATGACACTCAGAATGTGGGCTATGACTCGCCTTTTCACAGCGACTTTGATATCTGACTTCTTTTTTTTAATTTCAGGTACTGTGTGACTTTGTGAATTTGAGCTTTCGAGTTTCTCCGACACGCTATGTCACTCAATCAGCTTCCTTTTGTTGTTTATACCACTGTTTAAAACAACAAATAGTAAGTTTTTCCTTGCCTCCACTTCGTGTTCGCTGAAATTCTTTCATTTCCCCCCGTGTTTTTGCCATTGCCTTTACACAGAACGCTGAGCTTAAGGGCTATTTATATTGATTTTCATTTTCAAATAGGTGTAATTCTGGAAATAGTTTGGGGAGTGGCAGCAGGCACGTGAACATGCATTACTTTTCACGCTGACAGGGATTTATGGAGCGGAAGAACGTGGAAGTTGGCGAACGCACAGATTTATGCATCTGGAATTTTTTGTGCATACGAACATTTTCGCTTTGTCCTTACGCCGTGTTTTAGTGTGAATTCTATGCACGGTGTTATGCATGAGGCCCCTGGAGCCTCAAAGCAAAACAGTTCCAAAATTGCCTTCTAGGGGTGGATTTACCATGAAGCCCCAGTTAGATATAAGGAAAAATCATTGTAAAATAAAATATATATTTAACAAAAAGCTCAGTTACAATGTGAAGCTCCAAAGATTACAAAATGCAAACAATGACAATGGAAGCCAATTCCAAAAGCAACCAAGTCCCAATACAGAATCCAAATAATGATCGGAAAACAGAGCAAAAAATTTCAGGAATCCAGAAAACTCACAAAGCACAGGAGAAGACAAGAACACTCACCATCTCCTAGCACATTCACGATGACCCACCAGGAACTGTGGGAAACACTTGCCTTTATACTATAGGACCGTGATGGGCAGGTGGTCCGGCCTCTTGGGGGATCACAAACAATACACAAGGCACACAACAAAGGCATTAACACATAGACAAGATCAAATACAAACAAATTAACATAAATAATAGGAATACAAAAAAAGATTCATATAATCAAAGAAGACATAAAACAAAAATTTTAACTGCAGCCAGAGGAGGAACCCTGTCTGAAATATAACACAACCTTTATAAAAATAAACCTCTACCCCTGTTGTTCTTTGTTATCCCATTCCTACAGAAATGCCTTTTTTTGGTCGTTGGCAGGCAGACGGTCTCCTCATGTTGGGCATCAATGATATACTCTAAGGGGTTAAAGAATAATACATGCAAAAATTATATTTATTATATGTGTTGTACTAAATGTTTGACTTTTTTGTTCAGTATGCTACTGTTCCTTTTGTTTATTATCTGCTTTGTTTTCTATACTTGAGTTATGTTCCAGCCAGGAGCTGCCCTCTGCTGTAAATCTGGATGGTTTTCCACAGTTTCTATCAGTTCATTGGGATTGCACTGAGGAGTTACTGAGTGTTGCTTGTGTTTTTGCTATTTTAATTACCGTAGATACTCGTGTATAAGTCGAAAAATGTATGCCTTAAAATTCATTCAAAAACACAGGGTCGAATTATCCGCGGGGCAGCACAATTTTCCACAGAATTTGGGTAATGGCACAGTGCACAGTGCTTTTATTTAAAACAGTTAATCAGTGTTCAAAGTAAACAGTGCAGTGATTCAAAAGAACTCTTCATTAAATAAATAATCCATAAAGCAAACATGGAGGTTTAAAAATCAATAACATAGAAAAACAATCCTTTAAAATCCCGGCCTAACACCCAAGCTTCCAAATAGCTGCCTGCGAGCGCTCGTTCGCTCACTCACTCGCTCGCCCACTTGCACACCCTCTCTCTCTCTCTCCTGCTTTCTCCAGCCACCTCCATCTTTCTTTCACTTTCTTGTTTTTTTTTTTTTTTAACTCCGTTTTTCCTTCCTCCCTAACTGACTCGCGCATCTCTTTATATGCAGAGAGGACATAGCAGCTGCAACACATTAGTCACAGGAACAATCACGGATGTGGGCTGTCTCTCACCTGTGCACTAGGTGAGAAACACCCACACCGCAGATTGCCCTGCGACTCACTAAGTCGCGAGCGCGGTGGTTATTTATTTAAAAACTAAAACGGCCTTTGCTAAGAGAGCTGTGGACCCATAACACCACATAAGCCTTTGTTGGAATTTCAAGCATCGGCTGGCTGGGGTACGCAGTTTATGAACAGATATGGGCTGTGCCTTCGTCAGCGAACAAAAAAATAGCTGCCGAAAGATCTAGAAGAAAAGGTCAGTTCCTTTCATAAATTTATTATCAAGCAAAGACAAAGGCATGACTTTGATCTCAGTAACATTGGTAACATGGATGAAACGCCAATGACATTTGATATGCCGGGGAATCAAACTGTAGCAGGTATTGGTGAGAAGACCGTACTTATTAAGACAACGGGCCATGAAAAAACATTTTACCCTCGACTTATACGCAGGTCATAAGAAATGTCATAATTTTCGGCTTAAAAATACACTCAACTTGGGTTTGGTCTCGTCCGATGCGAGAGATTGACGTCTGAAGTGGAGCTCCGCTAGCAGTGGTGCTATTTTTCATATTATTTGCTTATTATTCTGAGATATCCTGTATTTATTCAACCCGAGAGGGACCGCTACAGTATATGTAAACACATATAAACATGGCCAACAAGAAGGGGGGTCCGAAAGAATCGAAGACTAAAGCTACATCCAAGCTGCGATCAGCAAGCCCTAGTTCGAGATACGGCCTCTCAGAGACAGACCTGGATCAGATGGGCGAAAGTACAGACTCCTCGGGACCACGGTCCGCTACATCGTCGCCTGCTGAGAGCGAAAAGGGGAGCGAAGGTGCGATCGTGAGTGCAGATGTGGATAGCTCGCCGATTGGAGAGGATTACCTGAAACTGGAAAAGGCCGGGAGGTCCGCGGCTTCAGTTACGCAATCACGCGGACTGGAGCAGCGGGCACACCGGCTTCAGCAGAGTCTGCTGCTTCATCTACGGTACAAGAAGGCACATTTGAGCTATCTGAACTGAAAGTGTTGCTCGCTGACCTCAGGCAAGATATAAAGAAAAGCGAGAAGGCTAATGAGAAAGCAACGGCAAAGGCACATGAGAGACTGAAACAGGAGATGAAACAGGCCAATGAATGTCTGCGACAGGAAATCCAACAGGCAAATGAAAGGCTTCGTCAAGAGGTACAGCTTGAACTTCGACAGGTGCTGGGTAAAATTGAAGAGCGCATTGAGAAAAACTCGCTAAACTGAGCACGCTTGCTGATCGATTGGAGCATCTTAGTGAGACATTCACGAATCGGATCGAAATAGCGAACATCTAGCTGCCAGTGCCGAGGAAAGAGCAGTAAATGTCAGTTCGAATGTAAAAAACTCGGAGAAAAACTTGGAGACAGACTGGCTGCTTTAGAAGATGGGAATAGAAGGTATAATGTCAGAATTGAAGGCTTGCCGGAGAATCGAGAAAGTTTAAACCCGGTGAAATTCGCAACTGAACTTTTTTCTAAAATAATCGGGGGCGACTTTAAAGCAGAATCTGAGATAGCAGCGGCTTACGCGCACGCGGATCAAACACCGTCAGACCCGACCAAGATCTTTTATAGTCCGTTTTGAACGATTATCATTTAAGTTAGAGGTGATGGAACTCCTCAGGAAAAAAAGGAAGATATTATATATGAAGATTGCCAATTCGCGTCTTCCCTGACTTCTCTCCAGCAACAGCTATCAAACGCCGCCTTCTATAATATTAAACAGCTGCTACGGCAAGCCAATGTCAAATACGGCCTCCTGTATCCGGCAAAACTGAAAGTGGAATGGCAGGGCATTTCTATGTTTTCGCTAGCAAGGAGGAGGCAGAAAACGAGTTAAGAAAGCTGATCCCGGACTATTCTGATACATAATTGTGAGTCATGGCGGTAAATGATAAAGCTAGGATTAATAATCTACTGTCTGATCTATTTGTTTTAAAATACGGGTTTTTATCAGCATATATTCTCATATTCTTATATTATTATTACTTACTTATTACTTATCATTACTTAGTATTACTAGGGCGCTAAATGTTTGTGTTTTATTGTGCTTAATTACGTTTTCCTCCTCTTTTTTTTTTTCTTTTCTAATTATTTCATGTGTACCCTAAATGAGACTGTTCAATATCATACCCTTGGTTTGCTGTTATTGCTATTACTGCATTAAGACTTGTTATGCTTGTTTTGGACACATCTTTAACACCATCACCTGGGTTTATTATCTGGGGATATCATCTTAATGCACTAAAATTGATGAAGATTATATGTATGTATGTATGTATATATATATATATGTATATGTGTATATGTATATATATATATATATTAAGTGCAAAATTCTTTTCTTTCTTTTTCCTCTTTTAAAGACTATATTGGTAACAGATATCTCTATCTTTTAACCTTAAAGCGCCACTGCATGGGGGCTTGATGTGCTTTGGACGTGCTCTGTCTCTGGGTATGTCAGAGGACTGGGACTGCATGAAGTGGGTTTTAGCCTCACCTGGGGAGGCAAAAAGGGAGGGTGGGGGTTAAGGGGAAGAGAAAGAGAGCAGGCTTGATCTATATCTAATCTATCATCTCAATCTTTATAATTATAACTATCAACGTAATAATAAGCTGCATGGCAACAACTCTTGGGGGAATAGGAAATTAAGACCTAAACTATTTCACTTCCAGTTAAGACTATAATATGACACCAAAAACTCAGAATCAGTGTCTCCATGATGGGACAGTTAACTTCGTAAGCTGGAATGTTAAAGGCCTGAATCACGAATTAAAGAGAAAGAAAGTACTTTCTCACCTAACAGGTCTAAATGCTAAAATAGTATTTTTACAGGAAACCCACTTACTAAGTAAGGATCAGTTCCGCTGCAAAAGACTGGACTGGCCAAATGTTCCATTCTAGTTTTACAAAGAAAACTAGAGGGGTGGGAATTCTCATACATAGAACAGTACCATTTGTAGCATCAGATGTAGTATTGGATCCTGAAGGGAGATATGTGATGGTCATGGGAGACTTATCTAACTGTAAAATGATTTTGATAAATGTTTATGCACCTAATGTTGATGATAAGGAATTTATACAAAATTTATTTGCATCCATTCCCAATCTGAACACTCATAAACTTATAATGGCTGGGGACTTTAATTGTGTTCTAAATCCACTTTTAGATAAGACTTCCTCCACAGGGGAACGCAACTAACACCGCAAAGATAATTACAAAGTTTATAACTGATCACAACTTATCAGATCCCTGGAGGTTTTTAAACCCAAATTCAAGAACATATTCTTTCTACTCACCAGTACATCATTGCTACTCAAGGATTGATTACTTCTTTATAGATAATAACTTCTTGCCTAAGATTAAATCTTGTAAATACGATGCTATTGTTATTTCAGACCATGCTCCGATGATCTTGGAGCTGAAATTACTAAGCCCCATACACTCACCCCGCAGATGGCGTCTCAATCCGCTTCTATTAGCTGACGAGAATTGTACTGAATTTATATCCAAACAAATTGAATTCTTTCTAGAGACAAATACATCCCCTGAGATCTCTGCAGGAACACTCTGGGAAACTCTTAAGGCCTTCTTAAGAGGACAGATTATCTCATATCTTTCCCACAGAAAGAAATCCGAAGCGAAGAAAGTAGCAGAGATAAAAAGCGAAATTACTAAAATACACTCAACTTATCTGCGAGATCGACTAATACGTGAGTATCTATGGTAATTAGGTTTTTTGACTATTTTTACTGTTTTTTGACTTTGCCACTGGATTGTGTTTCTGGACTTGTTCACCTTGAACCATCCTTTCTGGAAACTCCTCTTTGTCTTGTGTGCTGTATGATTTATATAATTACAGAGCATTTTTGTGATAATAACTTGTTTATTTTATAAAGATTCTACGTGGCTCTTTTTGTATTTAGCCAGTGTTTTTTAATGGGATTTCCCTCTCTAACAGGCAGTTTTGGAAGTGTTCTTGGAACTCTTTACTCTTTGGGTCTAGCAGTTCTAACAATATGTTACCTACCCCATATAGTTTGTAGTGACAGCTGAGAAAAATCATTAATCTTATATTTTCATGCAGAATGAATAGAAAAACATGTATGGTAACCAATACTGGACAATGGCAAACAATGTGAAAATGTCCATGGAAAAAAGTAAAAAAAAAAATCTCACATAATCCATATGCCATATGCTCAAGCCATGTAAAACATGTGCTTTTTGGCTAAAATTTTATTAATCATTTACCTCTGGAATTATCAGTGTACCTCATAAACAGGAAACCTGAAGTCTCATCAGAATAACTTTTTAAATTGAAGATAGGATTCTTCACCAATGAATGGCGTGGTGGTCTTCAGTTCAAACAGTCTGGTATTTGGCAATGTTATCGGACGACATGCCAACATGTAGCATGCCAATGACATTCTCCCCTGCCTCTGGCTGCGCTCAGTGCATTACAGAATGTGCACAAAACTGAACAAGGGTGGTCTTTATCTGGCTGTGGCCAAACCAGATGAGCTTTGGTGGATTTGATAAGTTTTAATGCCTCACTGTACAAGATGGATTGATGGTGAGAGGGCTAAAACAAATGAATATCTTGTTTTGAAAGGATTACTGTTTTCTGATTGCAGAATGTTTTTTCTTTTATAATAATAATAATAATAATAATAAATTTTATTCATACAACGCGCCTTTCTGAGAACTCAAGGACACCAAACAAACAATAAATAAATGAATAAAAAGATACATCAGAAAAAACAAAAGATATAAAAATTAAAACCAAACAAAGCCACTGTAATCATAAAGAAAAAGCCATTTTAAGCAGATGTGTTTTAAGTTTACATTTGAAGGTTGAAAATGATTTGATATTTCTAATCTCAGTAGGTAATGAATTCCAGAGCTTGGGAGCAGAACAGCTGAATGTTTGGATCCCCATGGAGGTTAGAGGGAGGCAAGAAGGATGGTCAGGTGGATGGAGGAAGAGGATCTAAGGTTACGGGAGGGAATGGCAACATGAAGAAGGTTGGACAGGTATGGAGGGGCGAGGTTATGAATGGCCTTAAATGTTAATAGCAGAATTTTAAAATCAATTTGAAACTTAATCGGGAGCCAATGAAGATGCTGCAAGACCGGAGTAATATGGTGAATAGATGAGGTTCGAGTAATGATGTGAGCAGCAGAATTCTGGACTAGCTGAAGTTTATGGAGAGATTTATTAGAGAGACCAAAGAGGAGTGAATTGTAGTAGTCCAGAGACGAGAAGTAACAAGACTGTGAACAAGAATGGCAGTGGTATGGAGAGTGAGGGAGAGGCGGATGTGATTTAATATTACGTAGGTGGAAATAAGCAGACCGGGTGATGTGAGATTGGAAAGACAGAGTACTGTCGAGGATGAAAACCAGACTCTTGACCTGAGGTGACGGGGAAACAACAGAGTTATCAATCACAAGAGAAAGATTATCGGCTTTGGAAAATGATGATTTTGAGCTAATGAGGAGAACCTCAGTTTTGTCACTGTTTAAGAAAATTCAAAGAAAACCAGGATTTAATTTTTTTTTATCAGTATATCTGAAACAAATTAACATTATGAAGATTATGAAGTAGTTGTGTGGCATTTTCTCAGATTGCTCCGTTTTTTCTCCAACATTTCCAAGGAATCACAGGTTAGGGTAGTCTTTAAAAACCGTTGTATTTTTTGACTTAAAAAAATGACATTCATTAAATCTCATCTTAAACCTGTAAATTTTACAAAACACTGAAAGTACAAAGTCAGAAGTGCAAAAGTAATAATAATGATACAAATCATAATAATAATAATAAAAAAATTCTAGTACCGTATATACTGTCACATGTCACACATGTGCGATTATGAGGCAGTCAAAGAGCCTAAAGGTGAGTGAAACATCGCAAGATAGAGGGTTGTCACGTGGTACTTACCTGAATCTCTTTTGCCCGACAGAAAACTGGAAGAAAAATAACTCCTCCACTTCCGGATTCCAAAATGGCGCGACGCGTCACTTCGGTTCCACCATGATGACGTCACGTCCGGCTCCATCAATTCACATCACCTCCGTCCCATCCTGATGACGTCACTTCCGGTTCCTGTTTCAAACGTCACTTACTGCCAACCATTTCCTGTCCCATAATCCTTCCCTCTATAAAGTCGCCATTTTTCTCAGGAAGATTGTTCATTGTTTTATTTTTAAGACTTTGAATCGTGTTTTCTTTGATTGTCTGGACGACAATATATGGGGACGGTCCCCAAAACTTTTTCTTTGTTGGAGTATTATTCTTTTAAAGAAGAAACCTTATCACACACAATATGTCGTTTGGGTGGTATATCTTGAAGCACAGTGAAATACACAATTCAACATCACCATTTAGACAGATTTTGCAGATTTTCTTTCTAGACTGATCAGCTGTTGAACTGCACACTGCACATGTGCGATTGACATGAGCATCGCTTTCGGATTCATCAGAATCCCTTTTGATTTCACTGTCTGTTTCAATTCCACTGCCTGAAGACAGATTCCCTTTATCATCACTGCTCATATCACTGTGAAGAGTGTGCAACACCTGTACTGCTGAAAAACAATACTTACGAGATGCCATTGTGAGGCTAGGAGACCACATGTCTGAACTGTTGCCTAGGCAACACTCAGGCCTGTCGCTTACACTAGTCACCCTATACTTTTTCCCGAGTAATGCTCTGCACTAAAGCTGGTGGCACTTTTACAGCCCAAGTAGTCCACAGTTCTAACGCTTACGCGGGACACATCAATACTGTTGTCCGAGTGACACTTGGGACTAACGCTAAGGAGGTTAATTGGTAAATTTGCCAAGCACGTGCCTAAGGATGCCCTCATCCAGGACTGGTTTCTCCATAACTTCATGAGCAGGCCTGGATTAAATGTCTTAGCAGGACTGCGTCATCTGGCTTTCTCGTGATCACATAAATGACCAGCATCACCAGCTTTCGTCCATACTGAAGGGAGGATGACATTGGTTCTTCTTCTTAAATTTTTATTCTGCAGTATTTGACATTTTATAGCTGGTCACTAGTCACTACTTTTTGTGTTTTCTGTTTTTATCGCACCTGCACTCACACACAGGGGCCGTTCACAGACATCCATTTATGTGACTTGCATTTCTTTAGGATTCGATTCAAAGCATAACTTCAAATCGCACATTAACCATATTACTGAAACTTCATAGTTTCACTTAAGAAATGCTGCATGAGTTAGTTTTTTGATATCACTGCAAGATGTTGAAAAGCTAACACTTGCTTTTGTCTTTAGCCATTTAGAGTACTGCAATGGACTCCTATCAAGATTACCAAAAAAAAAAGATTTAAGTCCGCTACAATTAGTCCAAAATGCAGCGGTAAGAATTTTAACTTAAAAGAGAAGCTTGGGCATATTTCATTTTTATTTTTATACTGTATTGAGGATTACTGTACTTCTGTTCTGTGTATTGTATTGTATTGACCCCCTTCTTTTTGACACCCACTGCACGCCCAGCCTACCTGGAAAGGGGTTTGTCTCTTTTTGAACTGCCTTTCCCAAGGTTTCTTTCAATTTTTTTTTTGTCTTCTTAGAGAGTCAAGGCTGGGGGGCTGTCAAACGGCAGGGCCTGTTAAAGCCCATTGCAGCACTTCATGTGTGATTTTGGGCTATACAAAAATAAATTCTATTGTATTGTATTGTAGAGGGGGAAGAATGGAGTGTGAGATCGACAGGCGGATCAGTGTGGTGTCCACAGTGATGCAGGCTCTGCATCAGTCTGTCGCGGTGAAAAAGGAGCTGAGCTGTAAGGCAAAGTTCTCAGTTTACCAGTCGATCTACATTCCTACCCTCACCTATGGTCATGAGCTATAAGTAGTGACTGAAAGAACGAGATCGCGGATACAAGCGGCTGAAATGAGTTTCCTCCGCAGGGTGTCTGGGCTTTCCCTTAAAGATAGGAGGAGAAGCTCAATCACCCTGGAGGGGCTCAGAGTAGAGGTGGTTCGGGCATCTGATCAGGATGCCTCCTGGGCACCTTCCTGGTGAGGTGTTCCGGGCCCGTCCAACCGGGAGGAGGCCTCGGGGAAGACCCAGAACATGCTGGAGGGAGATTGAAGTCTGGGCCTCTCTGCTCAAGCTGCTGCCCCCGTGACCCGATCTCGGATAAGCGGAAGAGGATGGATGGATGCATGGATGGATATTTTATATTGTATTGTATATCTCACCAGGCTTAGCATCACTGCACTCACTGCCTGTGTCATTTAGGATTGAGTTGAAAATACTTTAAATCAGTGTTTCTCAACCTGTGGGGGCGTGAAAAAAATGGAAATCGAAGTAGAAGCTGTTCATTGAAACAAACTTGTTTATTCCAACAGTTTATTGTAGAAAACACACAGAGTATGTTGACTATCGGCTATGTGGTATTAGTGTAAATGTCAGATATATTATTCTGCACTTAGGGGACGTAATGACGTAGAATACTGGAAGTGTGGAGAAACTGTGAGGAAATAACGGGGCAAATGCTGATCTATAAAATGGTAATCTTTAAAATTGATGCACCCTTGGTAAATGGCGTGAGGTACGCAATTGATTATATGTTGTTTCATGTATTCATTTATTCTGTTAATTTGTAAAATGTTAAAAAATGTATGTTTATATTTTTTGTTTATAGTTTTCACGATGCTTGTGATGGCATAACAATGTTAATAAAGAATGTAAAGACTGAGACACGAATAAATGTAAAGGCACCAGTCTGCAAATCTCTGCGTGTCGATTCAATGAAATCAGGGGCTGTTACAATTAGTGGCGTCACTTGTCATTTCAAGGCTCATCTAGACTCGCGCATAGATAGGCCTGTACGCCCGTAAGCAAACATCGGAATTCAAGTTACAACTCATTCCTCTCTCTCACCGTTATACGTAACTTCTGTAATCGCTAATATGTCTGTTATTGTTTTTAGAAATAAGAAGTGATAGTATTCTTATGAGCATCTATAATATTTGTAATTCAATTTTTATTATTACTGAATGGAATAAATTAATAAAAAATTTCATGAAATTTAATGAAATGTTTGAATTTTATGTATCTTTTATCACATGGATTTTCATTTTAAAGGTGTCTCATAGGTGACTGTATATTTTGATGATAAAAAAATATTAGCGATGCTCCAGTCTGATCCAGATTTGAGCATTTCTGCCAATAGTGTATTCTCAAATTAAAATTTAGTGTTGTTGGGTGGATCTCAATATAATCCAAAATCTGAAAATGTCCATAAAAACTTTGGTGCACCACAAAAACTAATATGAAAAAATGGGGCATACATGGAAAAAGGATGAGAAACATGGCTTTAAATAGTATATAAGGCTAAACAATTGAGGACCCCCTTACATCTTGGACTGCTTGTCCCCCTACATTGTACTCTTAGATTCTTTAATGCTGGTTTGCTCAGTAGTCAGAGAGTAAAGTATGAATTAACTGGTGAGGCAGATTTCTGTTTCCACACATCAAAAACCTGGAATACTCAGCATTAGAGACACACTTAAACTTTAAAAACGAAACTACTAAAAACTCACCTTATTAAACTGACTTTCTCATAATCACTTAAATGACCAGCATCACCAGCTTTCCTCCATACTGAGGGGAGGAGGACATTGACTCTTCTTATTAAATTAATGTATTTCTATTTTCAGTTTTATAGGATGGTCACACACTTTTGTGCATTTTCTTTTTTTCCGCTATTCAGTGCTGGCACTCTGCCCCAATGCCCCCTGGTCTAAGAAAGAGCTCCACTACAGCCCATGAATGTGCCACCATTACCAGGGTACTCTTGTGGGCCACCATGCTGCCCACAAAGAGATGTGAAATACATAACCTAAAAAAATGACATGCATGAATAAGTTTGTGATATTAATCAATGGCAATGGGGCTCTGTGAAAACATTACTTTTGAAATATCTTTGCAGTTGTGTGAATTGTGAAAGGGGCTGTTTAAAATAAAAAGTGACATCTAAAGTATGTGCTATTAGGGCTTGTCATGAAAGTGTCAGACAAACTAAAAAGTGACATTTGTAAAGCATTGGGTGACATCATTCATTGTGAAAGTCAGATAGTTTTATATTTTTTAAAACTATTGGTGCAGAGCTTTGTGGTATGTTTACTGTGGAAGATACTTTATAAAGTAAAGTAAAGATCAATTGATTGCCCTTTGCTGATTTGCACATCCTCTGTTTGCTGACAGTGTCTCAGGTTTACGACGTTTGAAATGGCGATAGGGCCCCCCAGAGAGGGGCTTGCTGCGTCAGCTGGAGCTCATTGTCCAAATTCAGCATTTTGTGTGACTAGTGAGGTGAAAGGGTATCGTACAGCAAAACCTAAAATGAGAGGAACTCATGCCAGCTTTCAGCCTACAGATAATTCTTTGTTTTCGGATTTAAAAAAAGAACACCTTGAAACCAAAATAAGAATCCAGCCTTCTGTCATCAGCATCTTCTTTGTGTAACTGAGGATGTGATGGAACCAGGGAGTGAGCGAGCCCCAAACACGATCACACCAAGAGTCCAGGGTTCATATAAAGCAGTGTTTATTCAACACACTTCCACAAAGTAATAAAAAGCACAAGTACCAATATCCTTTCTCTCTCTTTCTCTCTCTACAATTCACCTCTCCTTTCACCACCGCACTGCCCTCCTCCACTTGAGTGTTGCTCCACGTCCTCCCAGATCTGCCTCACCTGGATAAAGGAGTACGGACCCTTTTATTAAAGACCCAGAAGCACTTCCGGTGCCAGGGCCACTGCCCGATGGAAGTACCGTATATACTCGTGTATAAGTCTGGTCTTGAAACCCGAAAAATCGATCATAAAATCAGACCCCAACTTATACGCCTGTTCAAAAATACGACACTTACATTTTTTTTTTACATCTTCTCTCTTCCTCCAATCTCACATCAGTTTCTCAGACACTTTGAAATTTGTTGCAGCAGCACAGTTACCAATTTCTTTCACCACTTCAATGATGTCTAATTTAAAGCCAGCTTCATATTTTCTTCTGATCGAACACTCCATCGCCGATAAGGGATGCTCTTATCAACAACAACAACATTTATTTCTATAGCACATTTTCATACAAAAAGTAGCTCAAAGTGCTTTACATAATGAAGAAAAGAAAAATAAAAGACAAAATAAAAAATTAAAATAAGCTAACATTAGTTAACATAGAAAAGGAGTAAGGTCCGATGGCCAGGGTGGACAGAAAAAACATTAAAAAAAAAATTAAATCTGAAGGGGTCCCAGGCCACGGGACCACCCAGTCCCCTCTGGGCATTCTACCTAACATAAATGAAACAGTCCTCTTTGTAGTTAGGGTTCTCACGGAGTCACTTGATGTTGATGACAGACTTCTGGCTTTTAATCCATCCATCATTGTTGGAACATCACGGTGCTTTGAGTAGATGGTGGTGGCAAAAGGATACTGAAAAAGGAAACAGAAGAGAGAGTAGAGGTTAGTACAGATTTTAGAGCCACCATGAATAGTTATTATAATGAGTTGGATATACAGAGTACCAGGATTTTGATTACAGTGAAGTTATGAAAAGGCCATGTTAAAGTAATGTGTTTTCAGCAGTTTTCTAAAGTGCTCCACTGTATTAGCCTGGTGAATTCCCATTGGCAGGCTATTCCAGATTTTAGGTGCATAGCAGCAGAAAGCCACCTCACCACTTTTAAGTTTTGTATGATAAAGGTGTATGAGGGGGGTGAGATACAAAAAACACAAATTAGTGCCAATGTCACTTCGGAATAGTTTGGGTATTACTGTGTAGAGAGAGAGAGAGAGAGAGAGAGAGGTTAGGAGCGCACGCTGATACTGCGCATTGCCGCACACATAGAAAAAAAAGGCTGTGTGCTCCGTGGTTACTCTCTCAGGTGGGTGTTAGCATATCATAATCTCTTGGACCAATAACGTGAGCTTTCCACATTCAACAACAACAACAACAACATTTATTTCTATAGCACATTTTCATACAAACAGTAGCTCAAAGTGCTTTACATATTAAAGAATAGAAAAATGAAAGACACAATTATAAAACAAAATAAATCAACATTAACATCGAATAAGAGTAAGGTTCAATGGCCAGGGGGGACAGAAAAAACAAAAAAACTCCAGACGGCTGGAGAAAAAATAAACATTCGACTTATACGACCGACATTATAAAATAAAGTTAAAGTAAAGTTAAATCAAGTCCCAACTTAAACGCAGGAGAACTTAAACTCGAGTATATATAGTACTTCTGGGTCATATGGAAGTCCCATATTTTGGGGAGCGCATTTCCCTGCAGCACCCCCTTGAGGTACCCATGGACCCCAGCAGGGCTGTGCTGCCGGACTACAACTCCTGGCATTCCCTGCTGGTTCCTGAATGGGCACAGATATATAGGGCTGCTACCATCTAGCGCCTTGGGGGAGTAAATATCCCCCAGGGACAGTCCTTCCCTGTCCTCTTCTTCTGTCGTGGCCAGGGAAGGTATGAAGTTCATGTCCGGTTGAAACACCTGTCCATTTATTTGGAGCTTCCCATCCGGGTAAGGAACCATTCATTATGGCTGGGATGATCGTCCACTTGTTAGGGCTGCCTTGTCCAGGTGTGACCGCTTCCCTTTCTTGGCCAGGATGCTTTCATGTTCCCACGGGGCCTCCCTTCTGGGTATGGGATCTTCTGGACTCCTGGTCGGGGTGCTCGTCCATCCTGTGTGCCTCTTACAATGATCATGGGGCACAAAATGGGAACCAACTGTATATGTGGCACAAGTCCATCACAAGGGCCACTCATGTCCACTCCCATATTCAGTCATACTGGGGGAATTTAGAGAAACCCTTTAGCCTAAAGGATACATGGAACAGTGGAGGAAAACTAGAGGACAACCCATGCAGAGTCCTCACTTGTTCTTTGCATGCCAAGTCAGATCACGAACGCGAACTCAAACTGTAAATAAAAATCTTGCTGTGAATTGCCTTCAAGTGGCGATGCTCATGACGACCCCTCTTTAAATGAACTACCTAAGAATATGTATAAACTTGTACGGAGTGTCACGCAAAAGCTCACACACCCCTCGCATTTGAAGCTTAATCTTAGTCTCAGTCGACAGCTTATGTCATAACACATGCAACTCGATCCATGAATTGGACAGGTGGGGCACGGCCGGACTGAAATTAAGCTTTGAGACCCTCTCATGGTGGCCTGACAGAATATGCGTGGCAGTACACTCCGCTGAACGAATTTCAGTGTGTTTCTGTCCCTGTCAGGTATACTTTTAAGAGTAAATGTGCCAGAGTTGTTCGTTCCCAAGGGACCTAACCACCTGAAGGTTCCAGAAAGAGAGACAGAAAGAGACTGGGAACAAAGCACATTGTCGCACCCACCACACGGCGAACCACCTGGACTGCGATCCAAGTGCAGCTGTGCAATGGGTGACACCTCAGCACCACACTGAATAGTGTGAGGTTTTCTAACAGCAGCTGGAGTGCCAATCCTGTCACCAAGCCCCGAATTTTCCTTGCAAGTTGGAGGACTCATTTGCAGGGCTGGGTGCAGATTAACATCATACCCAAGATGGAGAAAATGCAGGTTAAGGGCTCTGCTCAGGGGATTGCCAGCACAGATCCCTAACCTCAGTGCCAGCACTCTGCCCAGAAAGAACCATTTAATGTATTTAGATCTTCATTACACTCCATACAGTAAATTACCATGAACAGATGGCAATGGGTTTCCGATTTTAACAGGATTCCTCCTGCCTACAGTAACACAGGCTGAGTTCTGGTTTTCTTAACCTGTTCATGTCCTGCTAAGTAGCCTACCAAACATTTCAGTTTTTTTCTTCATATTATTCACATTTTTCAAAGCCCAATTTTTATGCAAAGAACACTTCCTAGAATGAAATGGTGCTTGGTCAAGCAGTAGTACTACAAGGAACCACACAACCCAGAGAAGAACCACAAAGTGACATTAAAGAATCAGTGTAAGAGCAGTGACCGTACGTCGGAGCAGGTGGCGCACGCTCCTCTCACGAAGCACAGCACTCCCAGTCACTCCAGTGAGACGACTGTAATGGTATTCTGTTGCCGAAGTTGATTTCGTGTCAGACCTGCTGATTCAAAACTCTGCTGCAAGAGTCCTAATGTGAACCAGGAACAGCAAGCACATCACATCCATCCTATTATTAGTAAATATTAATAATAGTTCTTTACATTTATAGAGTACTCAGAGTGCTTTACATAGTGAGTGGGGAGCCATTTCAAATACCACCAATGTGGCTCACCCACCTGGATGATGCTCACCACACATGAACTGTTAGGTGGTGACAAACAGAAAGACAACCAGAGACAGGGGATGATTAGGGGGCCAGAATGACCAGGCCATGATGAGCAATTTAGCCAGCACATCAGGATGCCCAGGGATCTTTAATGATCCTTTAATGAGGATCAGGACCCTGGTTTTACATCTCATCCGAAGGATGGCATCATTTCTACAGCACAGTGTCCCATTCATTGCATTGGGGCAATGGGACCCACATTCAGACCACTGGGTAGGCGCCTCCTGCTGGCCTCACCAGTACCTCTTCCAGCAGCAGCTCAAGCTTTTCCAAGATGGTCTCCCATCCAAGTATTGGCCGAGCCTGAACATGCATAGCTTCAGGTGGATATCCTCAGCTGAAGTGCAGGTGGTATGGCTGCTAGTAAATATAAAGCAGCGTTAAGCCATCAATAGTGCTGTGCGATGCTTATCCTCATATTTATCTACGGTCGTCTCATGAATGGGAACCAAAGTGCCACTTTGATATTATTCAATGAATTGAGAATACCCCTTATTTTACATTCATGCTCGATTCACCAAGGGGGAAGCTCAGACATTGGCACTCATTTCACCAATGATCCCCTCTGCTCTTACATTCATGCTCATTTCACAAAGGGGGGTCAAGAATAAAGTAAAATAAACACTGGGTGGCAAGACAAGACCATTTGAGAAACACTGTTCTGTTTGACATAATCTAACAAGTGCAATACGGTCCATCTTGAGACCATCTCGTTTTACTGTGTACACTGCACATGACAATAGGTCTGACATAAACTGATTATACTACAGGGAGATTCACTCGAAGAGGCCCCGAATATTCTGTTGTACCTCCCGTTAGGATGAAGCAATCTGAATCCAAAAAACACGCTCTATACCTTGACGTATGTGTAATTGATTGCATTAGATGAGATGCTGAAAGTGGTTTCCGTTTTCTGCCAGACACATTTCGATGCGGTGCTCCGTGTTCCTGAACATATCTGTAAGCGTCCCGAGATGAAATAGCAGCAATTTCACGTTGGATGTTTTCCTTCAAATCTTCCACAGTGTGAGGTTTGTTTCCAATAGACTTTCCCTTTGAGCAGACCCCAAAGGAAGAAGTCTGGTGGTGTCAGATCCAGCGACTGTGGTGGCCAACACCCCTTTGAATTCACCCTGTTGCCAAAAAAGGACTCCATTTCTGCCATGCTCCTTGTCGATGTGTGACACGTTGCTCCATCTTGCTGGAAGTAACCTTCCGTTAACTCACGATCATCCAGTTGTTTCTGACGTCTCTTAAATGAATTGGTGACCCAATAGGTTCACACCATAAAGACGCGCTGCTCAATACTGTATACCACCATCCTGATGAGAAGTCGAGTGACTGAGTGAAAGGGTACAGGTGGAGGTTAAACGTCGCAATGGCTGTCCGGCGCCTACCTCATTGCTCCAATGCAGGGGCTTCACGGCTTGTTTGACGCTCCATATACTAAGGAGCACATTGCACGTTGTTAAGTTCAGATTGCTTCATCCTAGAGGGAATTATTGCAGAATATTCTGGGACTCTTTCGAGTGAATCTCCCTGTGCATCTTTTTTTTGATCAGTGCACACAGTTGGATTTCTTAAAAAGCAAACATGTACTGTAAGGTTTAGGTTACTGAAGATTTATGGTGTTTGTTTCGATAAATTGGTGAACTTGTGGCAGTGGTGGGCCTACATTTTTTGGGCCCTGAAGTTTAAACTGTTCTGGGGCCTCTTCACAACTTGCATTGAGGTCTGGGTAACCATACACTGTTGTCTTCTTCAATAGGGTTGTGCCATGACAGGTTGTGAGCAGGCTTTTATAGCATGTTGCCGCACCAAACACACAACAACCCACCTGGATTGGGACCTGAGTGCAGCGGGTGACACCTCAGCACCACACTGAAATAGTAAGAGGTTTTTTACGGTGGCTGGAGTGCCAATGCTGCCGCCAACCCCAAAGTTTTCCCTGTAAGTTGGAGGACCTGCTTGCAGGGCTCACCACAAATTGCTTAAGAATTTCATCATGACATCTCAGATTTTAATTAAAATCGCTCTACTGGATTATCTCACATGCCAAAATCATTGGTGTAAATAAAATTTTCTAATGCCTTACAGTTTTCGAATTATGGGGGAATGTAAATGAGGGAAATGTTAAATACATGCATGTGGATTAATGGAGTGATGACTTAAAACATAGAAAAGACCTCAGTCAATGTAATCTTTTATTTTAGATGCCTATCACTATATATATATAAAATCCAATATCTGTCTGTATGCCTGTCCGCTTTTCATGAGAGAAGTACTTAACAGATTTAGATTTTTTTTTTCCTATAATTTGGTTGATTTTGATTTTGTGACCTCTCATTGCGCTGTGTATCATAGTTCGCTTGCGGTACCAATTTATTTGTGCAAATCCGAGAGAGACTCAGCGGCAGCCTTGGGGTGTATCTTACCTCTGCTTAGCTAGCGAATGAGAGAACTACTTAACGGATTTAGATCGGTTGTTTTTCTGTAATTTGCATTGAACATATTGGCTACTTCTCTCATCGCGCTAAGTATCATAGTTTGCTTGCAGGAGCGATATATTTGTGCTAATCCAAGACAGAGGCTGCGGGCCAAGGGGAGGGGGAAGCGCAACGTCAGGAGTGGGGACTTGGGCGGGACCTCCTCACTGTCCTGTTTCACTACTATGTGGGTGGAGCCACAGGGGACGGCTAGTTAACTATAAATAAAAGTTCCTGAAAAGTTCTTTACAATGACCACACGCAACAAAATATGCTTTCATCTATCAATGATCAATCTACTCTATATATATAAAATCCTAAGCCTAAAAGTGCAATGATTTTCTGCAACAATTTTATGTCATGTTTTAAATCAGCCTTATTTTAAAACCTACATATATATGTTTGGTATCATTCTTTTCAGAATTTATCGAACTTTAATGTGATGTTGTTAGAGTTTCAGATTCTTATTCTGTTTTTAAATTATAAAATAAAAAATATCAAGACGAGGCAAGACTTTGTGCCAACAGATTTAATCATGACTGGGCCGGAAATAAAAGACAAAGAGTAGGACAGCTGCTGTACAGGCTTTTAAATGTTTGAAGCGCCGTGCGAGATGCAGATCACGTGGCACAGCAGCAGCAGCAGCAAGCCAGCAGCTGATCAAGCAAAGAGGAGGTAAAAAAAAAAAGAACTGTATTTGTTTCCTATTGTATCACCATTTAAGAAGGGGTTTCTGGGTGGGAGTCGACTTGTTCTCAATCCTACATTTTGTAAAAATTGATTGATTTGTATGGAATGATTACAATAAAATTAATAAAAAAAAAGAGGGGGTTTCAGAGGAGCAACCGCGTCTCCTTAGGGTGTGTCCAGCCCCCCTCTTCACAACACTAGCACACAGCAGTAGAGATGTAAAGTGGTTGGCACGTAGCGCAAGCAAGGGGGGTTGGCAGGCAAGGCGAGCAGGGGGTAAGCTCCCTAGTAATTGTAATAAAAATATTAATTTCTATCATACATGTTAATAGTGTTATACTTATACTGAAACATCCTAAATTTTAACATTTTTTTTATTTATGACTGGCCTACATGATACTTTAATAACCTTTACATTTTAACTTTTATTTTGTATTGAATATTCCAAAGCTGATTGGACTGATTCTATCATTAAGGTTTTACAGCTGAAAGGTGTTTATTGATTTGGAGAAGGCTGATGATAGAGGACCACCTCAAGAGGTCTGGAAGGTGCATGAGAGACAAAGGAGGGCCAGACGTGTGGGTCAGGATTGTCTCAGATACGTATGCCAGAGTGAGGACTCGGTTTAAAAGCAGTGTTGTGGTAACAAACAAGACCCCAGTTAGAGGAGGTTTACACCAGGGTTGGTCTTGAAGTTCTTACCTCTTTGATCTGCTTATGGTTGTGTTGAGTTGTGGGATAAAAGACCAATCCCCTGGTGAAGGCTTTGTGCTAATGGTGCTGTGTTGTTTAGCACCAAAAAAGAGGAAGTTGCAAACACTGGAGAATTCTTTGATAGGCAGATGATTGAAGATAAATAGGAAGAAGAAGAGAGAATATGTGAGGTTTAAGGATGATCAGGATTCAGAAGTTAGCAGGGGGAGCTCATGAAAAGAGTGGAGACTTTTAAATATATAGGATCAGTGGTAGCCCAAGATGGAGAATTAGATGCAGAGATAACCCATAGAGTGCAGTGTGGATGTAACAATTGGAAGGAGGTATGAGGAGTGTTGTGTGATTGAAGAATTAAGGTGAAGGTTAAAGGTCAACTTTTTAAGACAGTGATGAAACCAGACGTGATGTATGGAGCTGAGACATGGGCAGTGAAGGGAGCATAGCAGGAGAAGAAGTTAGACATGGAATAAATGGGAATGTTGAGGTGGATGTGAGGAGTTACAAAAGAGGACAGAATAAGAAATGAGACAGCCAAAGGTCTGAGGGTGAGTCAAGTTAAAGTCAGAGAATGGTATTTAGCAGAAAATGGAATGAACCGTAACAAAAGTGATAATGTCATTTCTCAATGTCGGGTTGTTATGACAGAAGATGGTGTAGCCTGCTGAGATTACATGGTAGATTTTTCAATGCCATAATTTATTGTGAAAAATTCCAGTTAATTCCATTGAAATACTGGCTGTTTTGTACAGAATACACAACAATTGAGGAAACAAGACTGACAATAAAAAGAATTCACATTTCAAAGAGCTGCTCTTTCCAGTTCCTTTGGTTCTCCATTGAACAAAAGCAAGCAAGCATGTCTAGACTTTACTATCACCCTTCAAGGGATCCTTATGAACGCGAAGAAAAATGAAATAAAGACAAAGCAGAACAAAGTTACCTCTCCCCTGACTGATCACTGCCTCAGCAGATGCCATCGATCCAAGCCTACTAGTAAAGAAAGCTGTCACACTTGTCACAAAATCCTCCTTCTACAGAAACTGAAGCTGGTGGACAGTTTTTCAAAAGAGATATTAATGAAGAAACATCTTTATCTGAATTAAATAAAACCTCTCCCATTCCATCGCTTTCAGTTTTTAAAGATATACAGCATTTCAATAGACTTGGATCAAGAGATGTAAGATAATACTTATTCTTGCCCACTTGTAACTGTTTTAATGCTTTGTTTTCTCCTACCTTTTTTTAAAGGTCTGTGCTGCTCCGTTTTCAGTGCTGACCTATGCTTATTTGCTTATTTTGCTTACTTTGCCTAATGGTTAACCTGGGACTACTGTATTATCATCGGTGTGTGAAGTGAAACAAAATATCGGCTTCAACCATCACGGCAGTGGGTGAATGGCCCTCTTCAAAGTTCAAAGACGTAATCAGATCTGAAAATAATTTCAGAGATTAAAAATATGCGTTTTTTGTGGGGAGGGATGGGAGTCTTCTTCACAGTCTGAAGATGGGTTTGAAAGCAGCTTCAGAAGTGGGAGGGTTATGGTTGTGTGTTACGAGAGGTCCCACTAAGTCTGAAGGTGACTGAACATCCACTCCACTCCCCACGTCATCTCTTTTGCAACAAAAGGTCATCCACCTGAATCTAAGCATGTTTGGGCCCGGCTGGTACTTGGGTGGGAGAACAGTTAGGAAAAGCTTTCATTGCTGATGGAAGAGGTGCTGGGTACCCTGTGTTCTGAATATGGATTCCAGTGCCACCTGTGCAGTGATGGGGACACTGTGATGTAAACATGGCACCCTCCATCAGATGAGACATAAAACCAATGTCCTGACTCTCTGGTCATTAAATATCCCTGGGCATCTTTTGAAAAGAGTGGGGTGTATCCCGATGTCGTTACTAAATTGTCCACCACAGCCTATCATGGTGGACATTCGCTTTCTCTGATTGGCTGTTTCCCACACCACATCACCCCCTAACAGCTCATGTGTGGTGAGCATACTGGTGCGAAAATGGCTGCCGTCACATCATCGAAGTGGGTGCTACACATTGGTGGTGATTGAAGTGGCTCCCCACTCCCTAAAATGCTTTGTTTAGTGATAATAGCACTATATAAATGTAAAGAATTATTATTACATGTCAAATTCTGTTATAACGAATATCTTTACAACTAAATATTTTACGGTCCCGACAGTTCCCCCATAAGACAGAGTCTATAAAAATCTCCTTACTACGAAAAACATCCAGCAAATACTTTCATTACAACAAAGTGCCCAAAAGACCTTGAAATGCCTGAACGAATCATCCACAGAGAAGTTTGTTCTGTGGTTGCAGCTCAGTTGACCTGTTGTGGGGTACACAATCTATACATTTTGTTTAATATTTCCATTATATTTTGTTCAAGACAAGACAACAGATGAACTACATTCAGGACAAATCAAAGCTTCTCCCCAGATATATCTCACTTTTAAAACAGCTTTTCCAACAAAGAAAGGAAGATATGCTGGTGGCTCAGTTACTTTATAACCTGAGAAAGGATGGATATCTAATTATTTTACAGCCTGGGAAAGGAAGACATAGTGACACCTCAGAGAACATAAAAAAGTTGTATTGTTTGGGAAAACAGACAGTGAATTCATTCATCATATTGACAGCCAGCCAATCAGAATATCTAACAATCACATCTTGCAAAACTCTCCTGTAGAATTTTAGAATAAATATGCCTCGTCTGAGGAGCGATATAGTAAGGAAGTAAGAAAGGAGGGAGGAAGAAGAAGGGATGAAGATGTCAGAGGTGGACATTTCCATCTGGTCGTCAGAAGAGCATTATAAGCAACTACGAGTGCTAAGATCACAAACGGTCTGCGAAATTCATCCTTGTCATCTTTACTTTTTTGTAAGCATTTTCTAAAGACTATTTATATATATATATATATATATATATATATTTCCAGACTTTTCTATTAGTCCTGTTTTCAATTATTCTTTGTTCCACTTATTCCTGCAATAAATACCACGCTGCTTTTAACTTGCTATGCTTTGTCTTCATCTCTAGAGTGATTAAAGTAATAAGGTACATTTCATTGAGCACCTGGTGCAGCAGGAGGTTTGCCATATGCTCTGTGCTGCGAGGTTTATTAAGGCTGAGGGTGTGAGCTCCACTCAAAAATAGGGAACAGTATGTGAAGTAAGGCATTCTTGGCTGATAAATGGCCTATAGTCAAGGATGCTGACCCTTTGTATGTTTAAATGTATTCTTGTGGACCAAAAGTAATATTTAGGTCTGAGATATCATTAAACCATCATATGTTTTTTGTGCCGATAATAAGTAAGTCTCTTGAAGTGCTGAGAGAGTGACAGGCTGTGTGTACTCTTTCAGGTGAATTCTCAAGCATATTATATTAGATTAGATACCCTACCTTTTATCATTGCAGAACAGTTTAAATACCTAGGGGTAAACATCACAAGTAAACATAAAGCTCTTTATCAACAAAATTTTACTGTCTGCATGGAAAAAATTAAGCAAGACTTGCATAGATGGTCAACCCTTCATCTCACTCTAGATGGAAGAATTAAAACTGTTAAGATTAATATTCTTCCTAAGCTTCTTTTTTTATTTCAAAACATTCCAATATACATCAATATATCATTTTTAAGCAATTAGATTCAACAATAACCTAATTTATTTGGAACTCAAAACATCCACGTATCCAAAGAGCGACCCTACAAAGACCTAAGGCAGAAGGTGGCATGGCTCTACCCAACTTTCAGTTTTATTACTGGGCAGCAAACATACAAGCTATAAAAACCTGGACACAAATAGATGAACATACACAGGCTTGGTCCACAATAGAAGTAAAATCCTGCAGTACTTCTTTATATTCCCTGCTTTGTGCCCCAATAAATGCAAGTTATTACCAATATACTGATAACCGAATCATGCTTCACTCAATCACAATATGGAACCAATGCAGAAAGCATTTTAAGATGGAGAATCTTTTATCTGTGACACCTCTGCAAGAGAACCACCTCTTTCAACCTTCGCAAACATATGCAGTTTTTAATATCTGGAAAAAAAATGGGATTAACTTGCTTAGAGATCTTTGTATAGACAACATCTTTGCATCCTTTGAACAATTACATTCCAAATTTAACATTCCAGCTACACATTTCTTCCAATATCTTCAAATAAGGAACTTTATTAAACAGAACCTGCCCGATTTCCCTCATCTTGCACCTTCCTCTATGCTGGAAAAAATATTGCTCAATTTCAAGGACTTAGACACCATCACTGCAATATATAAAATTATTTTACAGTCCCTCCCTTTCAAAGATCCAAGAGAACACTGGGAAAAAGATCTCTCACTCAACATATCAGAAAAGGAGTGGAAAGTAAATGCAAAGAATTCACTCGAGCTCTATATCCACAAAGCATACAATTATTCAACTCAAAATTGTATATCGAGCACATCTGTCTCTCCTAAAACTCTCCAAAATGTTTCCAGGGCAGGATCCAACCTGCAAACGCTGCAATCAAGTCCCAGCCTCACTGGGTCACATGTTTTGAGCCTGCACCAAATTAACATCATTCTGGACCAAAAATTTTAATTACCTTTCAGACATCCTTGGTGTCACAATCCCTCCTAACCCACTAACAAATGTGTTCTGTGTTCTTCCAGATGGGTGTAAAGTGGAGAAGGACAAACAAACTGTGATTGCATTCACTACACTATTGGCATGCAGACTTATTTTGCTAAACTGGATGAATCCTAACTCTCCGCTTTCAAGTCAGTGGGAAATCGATGTGTTATACTATTTGAAATTGGAAAAAATCAAATACTCATTTAGAGGATCCGTACAGATTTTTTTCAAAACATGGCAGGATCTAATCAATAATATTTTAGAATAAGCTCTCAAAGCACAGAGGAAGCAGTTATTTCCAGATTTCTTTTTCTTCTCCATTCATCTCTATTGACCTATCAAACTCATCAGTTTAGGTATGCTTATAAGCCTTAAGCTAACCCCGTTGGCCACGCTCTCTCTCTCAGGTATGGGGGTCGACTTGTTCTCAATCTTATTTTTTGTAAAAATTGATCAATTTTTATGGAATGATTAATAATTAAATTAATAAAAAAAAAGAGAGTGACAGGCTGTGTTATTCTTAAGTCACTTGTGTGGTTTAAAGTGCTAGAGGTTAACCAGCTGTGTGTGTGTGTCATTCATAGGGCACTGTTGAGTTTCTGTGTGTATGTGTATAGCTATAAATGTGTGTGTTAATCTTAAGGTGCAACAGTAGAACAATCCGGTAACAAACTTGACGAGTACACTTACCCTTGAAGAAAACAGGTAAAGGATAAGTAGAGGGAAATACTATGAAAATGCAGACCATAACGATGCCTGAACAGAAACATTTTTCATTTTTCTTTCTTCGAACTTTCCTTGTAATGTTTTATTGCTGTGTTTGTATTCTGTGGTTTTCAGTGATACCTTTTGCTTATTGATTGTCAAATTTGAAAAACATCCATTGGAATTTAACTCATTGTCATCCTCCTATAGAAATTTCAGACACGAAAGAAACAACAACAGTTTACATAAGAAAAAAATAACATTTTTGTGGCTCTCGATTCCATCAAAAAAGATGTTGCCAGTGAATTTGGAATTTCGCCATCAACATTGTCAATTTTCTTGAAAGACCGAACAACAATAGAAGAAAAATTTAAGGTTGCAAACGTATGCGAACCGCTGCATTTGAAGGCTTTGAAAAAGCAATTATTCCTCTCATCATTAACAAGTCGACCAGTCCAAAGTGTTTTAAGCACATTACATTCCTTTCCTGAATAAAGCAAACCAGCGAGCTTAGATGACTCAAGACATTTGGGGAAGCTGGCTGCGACAACTTGACAAGGATATTGTGACATGTGAGTCCCTGTCTTGCACCCCAAAACATGGGGCTGAGTCTCTGTACTTTAGCAACACCAGCTTTATTCAGCTTGAAACAGGAACAGCACGGTTATTTATTGTAGCGTGATCTGCCACTCGACTATACACAGACATAGCAATCAGGCAGGGTGGCGGCCAGGTTAGTGGCCAAGTGATACTGTGACCTGCTTTTATAATGTTCCTTGCATCACCCATCAACAGCAAGCACTTATACTGCGACTGCGATCAACTCAGATTTGGCACTGTGACAAGCAATCTTCCACAGACGCGGAAATAATGCTTCGGGAAGCACTTCGGCGATCCGTCCTGTTGGAGGGTGTGAGGGTGGGGGTCCCAAAAGAGTTCAGAAACATCATCATATGGAGAAGAAGAAAAGGAAGATTCTGCTTCTGATTGATAACTGTGCTGCTCACAGCATGCTTCTACATCTAGATAATGTTCGCGTGGAATTCCTCCCACCCAATTGCACAGCAGTGCTTCAGCCATTGGATTTGGGCATCATTCGCACCCTGGAAGTGTATTATCACAAAGGAAATGCTGAGAAAAATTCTCATTAGCATTACTTGTAGACAGGAGGAGATGAAAATTAACATGAAAGAAGCTGTTGAAATGATTGAAAACGCCTGGACGCAAGTTAAACCAAGCAGTATAGCAACAAATACAGAATCTCTTTTTTTTTTTTTTAATTGTTATTTATTAATTTTATTACAATCAATACATAGCAATCAAGTTTTTACAAAAAAAAGAAGTATGTTAAGAACAGATCGATCCCCACCCCTGAGAGAGAGAGCAAGCCAAAAGGTGTAAAAATTTAAGGCTTGTAAAAATACCTAAATTAATAAATTCTCTGTGATTTATAAACTTATTTTAAAATATTACTGATTAGAATACAGAATCTCATTACAAAAAAATATATTTTAGGTTCCTGGCACTTCGTTGTAATGGAATTTGACATGTATTAAGTAACAAATGTGGCTTCCTGATGCCTTCAACCACAATAAAAAATGATATGCGAAAATTTCTACTGGCATTTTGTCTCTACCAGTGAACTGTGCACCCCAACTTCCCCCATCATTTTGATTCCCTTTAATTTCAGGGCCATAAGTCCATCTGTCCAACTTGTGTACAACTATTATAATCACAGCAGGGTACCTGTTTTTGGTTAGCGCTGCTGATTTATAGATTCAATCCTGCTCCTCTTTGTTATTCTTGTGTATTTTGCACACTCTCCTTGTGTCTGTGTGGATTTTCTTCCTGGCACTCCATGTTTTCTATTCACACACTGAAAGATCTGCAGGTTGTCCTGGCCATCTTGACATATGGGGACTGGCCCACAATGAGGCCCGTTATGTTTCTGAATCCTATGCATGTTTCTGTTTTGCTATCAAAACAGGGGCACCATGGCAATATTTTGCCTGGGGACCTATGATGCTGTTAGGAAGGCCCTGGCATGGACCAATGGCACATTCCAAATTGGCTCCATGTGTGCGTGAACATGAGTGGACCATGCAATGCACTGGCACCTTGCAATGATTCTACCACACCAAAGCTTTGTCATAGGGGAACCATTTTGGGTTCCCAGTAGACCCTTCCCCATGAAAGTTCCAGAGAGACACTTTTATTTATTTAGATTGAAAGCACGCTCCAGAAATAGATGATGAATACCAGTGGCTCATGATTTTAAAAGGACTCATGCTGCATACTATAACACAGGCGAACTTCAGGTTTTCTTAATCTGTAAGTGTCCTGCTAGGTAGCCTATCATATATAAAATATTTTATTTTTTTCTATATATTAGGAACTTTTTAAAAGCACAAAGATCCAAACTTCATAAGCAAAGAATGGTTCCCAGAATGAAATGGTGCATTGTCAAGCAATAATTCTATGAGGAACCAAACAACCCAGTAAAGAACCATAAGAACTGTCATTCTTAAGAGAGCAGGAGAGACTACAGCTCGCCCCCCACAACCCTGAATGGCATTAAGGGGCTTTAAAAATGTGTGTGCATATGTAGGTCGAATCAAAGGGGTGGTACAACAAGAAACGAAACAAAGAGAAGAAGTGCACAGCTGGCCAAAGGGATTAGAGGAAGGTGTCAAATCAATGGTGAAGGCCAGCAGGGTGTCACAATGGCTGCTCAGTGAACTGTAAAGAAAGTAAATTTGTCAGCAAAAGAGAGGCCGGTCATTAGGCCTGCACTTGCTGTTATGGTGTAAGGTGGAGACGCTTGGTTTCCATGGAGTCGAGGGCAAACTCACGTATGCCTGCTGACCTCCATGAACTCCGGGGACGGATCTGCCAGTTTTTAACATTCTTTTCCTTTTTGATGTGGGCCATCATACGACACCTCCGACAACTGCAGATACTTGTGCAGACAGCGTCTGGGGCTGCATTATGGATACCTTAGCCCAGTTTGGGGGGAAACTGTGGGTCCTAGGGGGTTAATTCTCTTCAAATGATGTGGAGGTGTTGGATAATGAAGTCCACACTTGTGACCTCAATGGAACCTTAGTTGTGGTTCTTTAATGAATCTGCAGCCGCCACAGGTAGTCAGGCAAGGACAGTTCAAAAAGCAACAATGTCTATTTTATACATTTGGTTTATAATGCGAGGGGGAGCCAAGCAAAAGTTAGAAAATGGGATTTATCAGAAAATGGAACAAACCTTCATAAAACTGATCATGTGTCGTCTCCACCCTTCTCAATGCACTTGTGCCACCTGCCTGGAAGTGTCAGCAGAATAAAAGGTTTTGTCTCGTCCTCTCAGCCACTCGTGCACCGCTTTCTTCATGTCGTCATCTGTTTTGAATCGACGACCACCCAGATGTTTTGTTTTTTTTTTAGGGGTCCAAAAAGGTGGAAATCACACAGTGCCAAATCTGGTGAATAAGGAGGATGTGGCAATACCTCAAACTTCAGATTCTCCAGACAAGCCCTTGGTGTTCCTAGCAGTGTGTGTGTTGTTGTCTTGCAGCAAAAGGACTCCTTGAGACAGCAGACCCCGCCACTGGGATCGAATAGCAGGCTTCACGTCGGTCTCCAGCAAGTCACAGTAACTTGACCTAGTGACTGGAGTACCCCTCGGCATGGAGTGTTCGACAATAACTTTAACACGCGGTGGTGTGCTGGGGAGACAGCATAAAGAAGAAGGACGTCTCACGCCTGGACAAACTTGTTAAGAAGGCACTTTGAGCTACTTTTTGTATGAAAATGTGCTATATAAATAAATGTTGTTGTTGTTGTTGTTATTGTAGGAATAAAGCTGGACAGTTTAACATCTGTAGCAGAGCAACGGGCACTAAGCACACTCCAGTCAATCATGAAGAATCCACTGCATCCACTGAACAGGATCATCTCCAGGCAGAGGAGTAGCTTCAGTGACAGACTGCTGTCACCATCCTGCTCCACTGACAGACTGAGGAGACCCCACACTATGCGACTCTTCAATTCCACCCGGGGGAGTAAATGCTAACATTACTCAAAGTTATTGTCTGTTTTTACATGCATTTTTATTACTCTTTAATTTAATATTGTTTTTTGTATCAGTATACTGCTGCTGGATTATGTGAATTTCCCCTTGGGATTAATAAAGTATCTATCAATCAATCAATCATAACTTGGGTGTATGAGTGGTGGCAAGGATGAGACTTCCAGGCAGGTGGCACAAGTGCAATGAGAAGGGTGGAGACTTCATTGAGAAATTACATTATCAGTTTTGTGAAGGTTTGTTCCATTTTCTGATAAATCCCATTTTCTACATTTAGCTTGACTCCCCCTCGTACAATTTCAAGCCAATTATGAATCCAGAAATGTGATTATATCAAAGATGTTGGTTACACAGACATGACAGATTATTATTATTATTATCAGATGAATGACATAGAAGATGAACGGTGAAGGTTTATGTGATGTGTGCATGTAGCCAGTGCAGCATCTCCAGAACTGGCTTGACCCCACACGAGAAGAGTCATCAAGGAGGAAGAAGGAGGAAGAAATCCTCAAGCCAAGAACTGCCAAAGGAGAGTCCTATAGGAATAAGAAAAGACAGCATTCAGCAGTGACTACAATAATAATGCAAATAATAACTAAGAATAACATTATACTAATATATGACAATAATGCAGAAAGCAAACTACAATGAACACTAATATAAATAATAATAATGAATATGATATTACTTGATACTTGAATATAACAAAGAGTCTGAAGAGGTCACTGTAACTAAGCAGGCCTGAAAGTATTGATTGCTCAACAGGATTCATGAACTATAATTAAGTAGTTGTTTGATACAATAAGTAATGAAATCATTTAATACTGCTTAACAATTAAAATATTGTAAGAGAACAGACAGACCACGATAAAAAGTTGGGGCACCACCCTGGTGACTGGAAAGCAGCGATGCAAAAGAAAGCAAGTAGTAACTGCAAAAATGTCTCTCCAGGCATGAGTTTCAAAGTGAACAACTTCAAGATGGCAAAACTTCTGGTCTTTTGGAGTTAAATTTTTCAAGTGACAAACATTCTTTCAAGACGTTATAAAATTCAAAAGTTGTCATCTTTTCCAGTAAGAACTCCACTTATAGACAGAGACAGACGATAATACAAAAATGACTTGCATATACAATTCAAATCTGATGAGTGACGTGTGTCGTAAAACATTAGACATGTGCAGTACAAATCGGGTAGTGTCGTGAAAGTAATAATAATAATAATAATACATTTTATTTATATAGCACACTTTCCCATGCTCAAGGCACTTCACAGAGTTTAAGAAAGAACAGCAGGGTATACAGTATATAGCATTGTACTAAACCAGGTAAATAAATAAAGAAGATTAAGATAGTAAATTCAGAGAAAAGCCTAACAGACAACATAACTTATGGTCTAGCACACACACACACACACATACAGGTTACATGAGCATCTTGACATAAAGGTAAACTGAAACACAGACACAGGAGATCGTTCCTCCACCACACTATGCAACTCTTCAATTCCACCTTTGGTAAAAGTTAACATTATAAAATGATATTGTCTGTTGTTCCTGCATTTTTTAACTTGCACTGCATTTTTATCACTATTTAATTAATATTGTTTTCATCAGTATGCTGCTGCTGGAGTATGTGAATTTACCCTTGGGGATTACTGTAATAAAGTATCTATCTATCTATCTATCTATCTATCTATCTATCTATCTATCTATCTATCTATCTATCTATCTATCTATTATATAGTGCCTTTCATATCTATCTATCTATCTATCTATTATATAGTGCCTTTCATATCTATCTATCTATCTATCTATCTATCTATCTATCTATCTATCTATCTATCTATCTATCTATCTATCTATGTATTATATAGTGCCTTTCATATCTATCTATCTATCTATCTATCTATCTATCTATCTATCTATCTATCTATCTATCTATCTATCTATCTATCTATCTATCTATCTAAGTCAAGTAGAGCTAAAAGCCTTCCTGAACAGATGAGTTTTGAGTTGTTTTTTAAAAGAATTCATGGAGTCAGCTGACCTGATTAATTTCGGTAGGTCATTCCAGAGTCTGGGCCTCGCTATACAGCTGAAGGCCCTGCTGTCACCCATGGAGTGTAGATTAGTGTGGGGCACAACAAGATTGCCAGAATCAGAGGACCTCAGTGGGCAGACAGGCACATAGTGATGGAGAAGGTCACTGATGTAGTTTGGTGCGAGGATGTTTAAGGCTGTGTAGGTTATTAGTAGGATTTTATATTCGATTCTGTAAGACACGGGGAGCCAGTGAAGACGGAGCAGGATGGGTGTGATGTGCTCGCTGCTGCTGGTTCGAGTCAGGACTCTTACAGCTGAGTTTTGAATAAGCTGGAGCTGTGGTATAAGATTAGAAGGGGCACCTGCCAGCAGCGAGTTACAATAATCGATGCGGGATGTGATAAAAGCAGGGACAAGTTTCTCAGCATTAGGAAAGGAGAGGAAGGAGCGAACACGGGATATGTTACGGAGGTGAAAGTAAGAAAGTTTCTTAATGTGATTTATGTGGGCGGAATAAGAGAGGGAGGAATCAAAAATGACACCAAGATTCTTTGCAGTAGAGGCAGGTCTGATGAGATCACCGCCAAGATGGACTGGGAAGGAGCTCATTTTATTAAGTTGCACTTTAGTCCCAATTTGCAGTTCAGTTTTGTTGCAGTTTAATTTTAAAGAGTTCTGCTCCATCCAGGTTTTAATTTCACTGAGGCAGGCTGTGAGCTGAGAAAACTCTGATGAAATTCCACTTTTAACATTGAAATAGAGCTGAGTATCGTCTGCATAAAAATGATAACCCAGTCCAAAGCTACAAATAATATGGCCAAGGGGAAGCATATAAAGGAGCTCTTTGTGTGACTGGCACTGAGCAGGACCTGCTGTTGCCAAGACCAACAAACTCCTGCCTATCAGTCAGATAGGACTTGAGCCACTGAAGGGCAGTGCCAGAGATACCCAGCATGTTGTCCATTCTGGACAGTAGAATGTCATGTCTGACCCGAGTGTCAAATGCTGCACTGAGGTCTAACAATTAATTAATATGCTGGTTTGTCCAGAGTCTGCTGCCATAAGCAAATCATTGGTTACCCGAAGAACAGCAGTTTCACAGCTGTGCTGTGTCCTGAAACCAGATTGAAAGGGTTCCATCAGATTATTAGAAGTTAAGTAGTTGGTGAGTTGGGAAGCTAAAACACTCTCAAGAACTTTTGATAGAAAAGGTAAGTGGGAAATAGGCCAAAAATTGTTAAGATTGTCAGCATCAAGATCAGACATTTTTAACACTGGGGTAACAGAAGTGATTTTAAAAGTGAGCGGCACAAAGCCAGTGTCAAGGGATGAGTATTCCAGGATTCCAGGATTCCAGTAGTGTGGTGGGGATGGGGTCCAGTACACAAGTGGTCAGTCTCATCTTCAAAATCAGGTCATTAACAAAAGCAGATGTGACTGGTGAGAACTTAATTTTTATCAAGCAGAGGGCGTGTGCACAAGACAAATTGGATGGGGACTCATGTCGCAAAATAAAAAAACGGGGATTGGGCCCTGTCGCAACAGTACATTTCTGTACTTGAACAGGCACTGCAGATCGGGTAGTGACAGCCTTAAGTCCTTCTAACAGGATGAGGCGGGTCCAAAGTGACATCAGAGATGTTACAGCTGTCAATCATCCATTCTGCAGAGGGAAGAATATAAAGGGCATTAGAACACGGCGCCAGACCCTGCAGCAGCGGGTAATTACAACCCCCAGAGCCATTAGGCTGTCACCTATGCATACACATCTACACGAATATTCAGACATTACATTTAAATGGTAAAGTTGCAAAATGCCTATTTTAGTTAAGCATTATGCCTACCTCTTATGGATACACAGTGAATGAGTTTCAGAAATATTCTTGTTACGTGCAGAACTCGATATAAAGCATATTGGAGATGGCAGCTTCTTAAAAAAAATGTCTACAAGTACGTTTAAAGATAAATAACAGAATGAAGTTTTCTTGAGAATCACTGGGATTGACTGGTGCAACTTTTCAGGGACTGGAACTCAAAGGGAGGGCCAAGCTGATTGGACCAATCTGTTCAGGATGATGTCAAACTGACAGTTTATGCTGAAAGATAATTGGCTGTGCGGCTGCAGTGAATCCAGAAATTGAAATGTGGAGGTGCCTGGATATAACTGGGTGGGCAAGCCAGAAGCCACTTTAAAATTCTAACATTTTTTTTGTGGACTGGAGACACATTCTGGCTTGGTGGTCCCCTTTAGCACAGTTTGATTCCTTGACAGTCTAATTTAAGGTCCTTCCCTCTTCAAGTTTTGCACGTCTCGATTTATTCATGATTCAATGATGATTGATGTAAACCAAATTGAAATGTTTTGGGGGCCTGGTGTGCTATGCAGTGAATTATAACCTATAGAGGACACTAAGGGTTAAAACAGGAAATGTTGGTTGAGAATAGCAGATCCATTGTACATCAGAATTGACAAAATATATGTATATATTTGATTTCTGCATCTGTGTGTAGTGTGCATGTTCTCCCTATGTCTTTTTCTATAGACACTCCAGTTTTCCTCCTGCATCCCAAAGATGGTCAGGATAAATGACAACTCCAAACTGGACCCATATGGGCGCATGTGTCTGTTTGGCATGTAATGGTCTGGAATCCCTTGCCTTGTGCCAGCTGTCCCTTGGGTAACCACTGCCCCAAGAACAATACACTACTGATTCCTAATATTTATTTTAGTGTTTTGGTTTTTATAAATATAGTATTATAAATTTTAGGGTTTTTTTAGTCTGTTGTTTGTGAGCTTTTGATATCTATCTTGTTGAAAAAATATTTTTTAAACGTCCATATTCATTACTAGTTTTAAATATTTTAATTGTGATTGATGGGGGGATTATTTATATTTTTTAACCCTCTATTAAAAAGAAAAATTTAAATAACAAATTTTAGTAATTTATTGGACATATTCAAAATTATAATTTGGGATATGTTAGAACAAAGTGATAGACCTTTTAATTAACTTATGATTTTACAATTGGTAGGATGGGTGGGGACTGCAAAATAAAAGATTTATAATTGGGGTGTGTGTACCAATGCATTTTTGATATAGCCTTCGGGCTACCCCAACTCTGAACTGAATTAAGTATGCTTGATAACAGATAGGGGATTTTTTCACTTACAGTATCTGATACCACCTGTGGCCTGCAGAGGGCGCTCCTGCTTCCCAAACCCGACACAGACAGACGCAGGACACAAGTTCAGTTGCCTTCCCCCGTTTCCCACCTGTACAGGACAGTCCACAGCACCAAACCACTCATTTCTTCTTTTCCTTTCCCTTTCTCTTCCTCTCTGTCTGCCTCCACTCCTCCTGGTAAACTTCTTTTCCCTTCCTCCTGATTCTGGCTCCTTGAGTAGTGGCGGCTGGCTCTTTTTATAGGGCACCCAGAAGTGCGCCAGGTGTCCGGTGACCTTAATCTGGCAGCACTTGCGGGTGTAGTGGAAGTGCTGCCACTCATCACCTCTCCCGGAGCGACAGATTGCACCTGAAGCACTCCCTGGCAGCGCCCTGCACCAAACTCCAACTCCTATGGAGCCTTGCGGAAGTCCAAGGTAAAAATTAAAAAATTTATTGCATATGTTAGGTTGATTGTATGGCCATTTTATCTTTTATCGTTAGTTTCTATTTGTTGTGATGTGAGATTTTACATATAACTTGATAAATGTTTTGTATGTCTTTATTTATAATTTAGGCAAACCAAGTGGTGAGAGGTATTTGTGTTTGCAGAACCCCCAACCCTTTTTATGACTGTCTCTTTGTAATTTTATGACAGGATTTGGGGGTGTGTCTTAAACCAGTTTGATCCCCCACACAAAGCCAGGTTAGCTTAACATATGGTCTTGGGGGGGTTGCAGGTGTTAAATGTACTATTGCTCCCATTGGTCTGAGATATGGCTGTTTGGAATTGGCTTGTCTCAGAGGCCTTTAAGTACCATGATGTCCTATTGGTTCTAGAAATTGGAGAGAACATCTATAAATGTATGTGCTTAACCACATTCTCTCTCTCTAACCAACATATGATGAAGAAGCATCTCTCTTGCTAACCTGTGAGGATGAAGACCACACAATGAAGAGCACAGCTCAGCAGCCCTATTGAACAGACATGTGGCTGAAAGCTGAGCACCAACAATGCCTTAACTAAAGACATTTTAAGTAACTACAAGTCTGTGTGCCACCTGAATTACACATCACCATTTTATCAGGTTGTATGGTTGCCAATATTCAAATGTACTTTGCATTTTGTTATTATATATGAATATTATCAGTAATACATTATTTTATGTGTAACTTAACTCCTGCTTGTCTTTTTACTACATCTAATTGCCTGAGGTTATAGATATAGAAGGGAAGGTGAGGATAAGATATATACAGTGGTAAGTCTGTGAGATTAGGCATTCTAAGGCTACATATTAATAATACAATAGGGGAAAGTAGAGCAATATATATTACTCTACCAAGATAAAACACTATTTATGAAGTGTACACTTTTTAAACTTGAACACCAGACCACTGCTTTGAGCCAGCCTGTAGTGAAAGGTGCTATACAAAAACAAAGCAAATTGTTTCAAACCCCTTGTGTTCCAGTCGAACGTGGTAAGGTGCTGCTGTCCAATGGTCTTAAGAGCAACACCTGAAGGACGTCTGCTAAAACACAGCAAACAACAAATGACGAGACACCCCGAGAGTGGACAGACACAAACAGGAGTGTTTTCATTTATCCAAACATCGTCTTCTTCTTGTCATTTCATCGAATTTCATCCAAGTCTAACAGGGATATATATATATATATATATATATATATATATATATATATATATATATATATATATATATATATATATATATATATATATATATATATATATATAAATACTTTTTAAAAACCATACTTATATTAAGTTAAAAAGTGCACTAAAAAGTAAAAAATAAGTCTCTCATACATCACTCTCCAAATAAAATGTGGGCGCTTTTGCTAAGATTTTAAGAAGTGTTTTTGGAATGTTGATTGATGAAAAGCACCCACGCTTTTATTTTACGAGTAATGTATGAGAGACTTATTTTTTACTTTTTAGTAACAATACTTTAAAAAGTATTTATATATATATTGTGAAAGATGGCCGGCCATTTATCCTGGCCAATACCCCCAAGCCGCCAGGTGGAGCCCTCCTTGCAGCGTGGAGGTCCCCAGAAGACCAGCAGGGCATCATGGAAAATGGAGTTTTTATGCAAAGCCCTGCTGGATGCCATGGGGGCCACAGGAGGAAGCTGCAGGGAGGACCGAGGGCTTCTTCGTGCCCTGTGACCCGGAGGTTGAAAAAAAGGACTATTTACCCTGACCCGGAAGGAATAAGGACTTGTGGACTTTTGGGCAGAAACACCTCCGGGTCAGGGAGTATAAAAGGACAATGGGAACTCACAGACAATGAGCTGAGCTGGGTGGAAGGGTGGCAACGCGTCTGGGAGCTGGAGGATTGTATTATTGTGGTTTATTGTAATTTATATGAGTATTGTGGTGGAGAGTGTGCTTTGTGCACTGTGGCGACAAAATAAAGTCAACTTGAGGACTTTTACCTGGTGTCTGGAGTCGTGGACAGGGGTTCAAGGGAGCGAGGACGCCCCCTATCGTTCACAATATATATATATATTGTGACAGGCGCCTGGCATCCATGCCCAGTCGGGACGCCCCTGCACACTGTATTCAGGAGGAGCAGCTCTGGACAGTGCAATACCTCCCCCTGGACGCTAGATGACCGCCCCCCTGGCCTGGTGAGGTGCCTCGGTTTCCCACAGGGCTCCCTGGGAATTGAAGTTGGGGGCAGCCCTGTTGGGTCCCGCAGGTACTGCCAGGGAGTGCTGTGTTTGGGACTCCTGAGCCCGTATGGGCAGCAGCTTCATCACACCTGGAAGTGCTGCCAGATCTTGGTGATCAAACACCTGGAGCACTTCCAGGTGACCTATAAAAGGAGCCAGTGACCACCACTCATCGGCCAGAGTCGGGTGGAGGAAGACAAGGTTGTGAGGGAGGAGTGGTGGTGCCAAGGAGGAGTGTTTGTGATTGTGCTGCACTGGTGGTTACTGGTGCTTGGGACTGTGTTGTGGCTGGGGGGATTACGGGGAAGACGTGCCCTCCAGCTGAAGAAGAATAAAAAAGCATTTTATTTTACACGTGCCTCCAGTGTCCAATCTGTGTCGGGTCAGGCGCTATATAGTGCCGTTTACAATATATATGTTATTTTCAACTTTTTAGTCTAATTTTTTGTTTTAGTATGATTTTGTAATCAATATTTTAACACCTACGGTGGGCTGGCATCCTGCCCAGGGTTCGTTTCCTGCCTTGCGCCTTCTGTTGGCTGGGATTGGCTCCAGCAGACCCCTGTGACCCTGTAATTAGGATATAGTGGGTTGGATAATGGATGGATATTGTAACACTTCCTTTAATATTTCTATCCGTTACTAGCGTCATCTATTGGTGACATCTTGAACTATTCTTCATATGAAAATTTCATTTCTTAATTAACATGGATTAGTAAAACTGATTATTGATTCATGTATTGTCATCGAAAGTGAGCAAGTGTGCAAAATTTCAAGTCATTTGGACAATAGGAAGTGGGTTAAATATCGAGTATAAGATTTGTACCAGACAACAAACAAGTCCATCCATCCATCCATCCTCTTCCGCTTATCCGAGGTCGGGTCGCGGGGGCAGCAGCTTAAGTAGAGAAGCCCAGACTTCCTCTCCCGCCACTTCTTCCAGCTCTTCCGGGAGAATCCCAAGGCGTTCCCAGGCAAGCTGGGAGACATAGTCCCTCCAGCGTGTCCTGGGTCTTCCCCGGGCCTCCTCCCGGTTGGGCGTGCCGGAACACCTCACCAGGGAGGCGCCCAGGAGGCATCCTGATCAGATGCCCGAGCCACCTCATCTGACTCCTCTCGATGCGGAGGAGCAGCGGCTCTACTCTGAGCCCCTCCCGGATGACTGAGCTTCTCACCCTGTCTTTAAGGGAAAGCCCAGACACCCTGCGGAGGAAACTCATTTCAGCCGCTTGTATTCGCGATCTCGTTCTTTCGGTCACTACCCATAGCTCATGACCATAGGTGAGGGTAGGAACGTAGATCGACTGGTAAATTGAGAGCTTTGCCTTACGGCTCAGCTCCTTTTTCACCACGACAGACCGATGCAGAGCCCGCATCACTGCAGATGCCGCACCGATCCGCCTGTCGATCTCACGCTCCATTCTTCCCTCACTCGTGAACAAGACCCGAGATACTTGAACTCCTCCACTTGGGGCAGGATCTCTCCCCTAACCCTGAGAGGGCACTCCACCCTTTTCCGGCTGAGGACCATGCTCTCGGATTTGGAGGTGCTGATTCTCATCCCAGCCGCTTCACACTCAGCTGCGAACCGATCCAGAGAGAGCTGAAGATCACGGCCTGATGAAGCAAACAGGACAACATCATCTGCAAAAGCAGTGACCCAATACTGAGTCAACCAAACCGGACCCCTTCGACACCCTGGCTGCACCTAGAAATTCTGTCAATAAAAGTTATGAACAGAATCGGTGACAAAGGGCAGCCCTGGTGGAGTCCAACCTTTTTAAAGAGGGGGACCACCACCCCGGTCTGCCAATCCAGAGGCACTGTCCCCGATGTCCATGCGATGTTGCAGAGACGTGTCAACCAAGACAGTCCTACAACATCCAGAGCCTTAAGGAACTCGCGTATCTCATCCACCCCCGGGGCCCTGCCACCAAGGAGTTTTTTGACCACCTCGGTGACTTCAGTCCCAGAGATGGGAGAGCCCACCTCAGAGTCCCCAGGCTCTGCTTCCTCATTGGAAGGCATTTTAGTGGGATTGAGGAGGTCTTCGAAGTACTCCTCCCACCGACCCACAACATCCCGAGTCGAGGTCAGCAGCGCACCATCCCCACCATATACAGTGTTGACACTGCACTGCTTCCCTCCTGAGACGCGGACGGTGGACCAGAATCTCCTCGGCCGTCCGAAAGTCGTTCTCCATGGCCTCTCAAACTCCTCCCATGCCCGAGTTTTGCCTCAGCAACAACCGGCCGAGTTCCGCTTGGCCTGCCGATACCTATCAGCTGCGTCCAGAGACCCACAGGACAAAAAAGTCCTATAGGACTCCTTCTTCAGCTTGACGGCATCCCTCACCGCGGTGTCCACCAACGGGTTGGAGATTGCCGCCACGACAGGCACCGACCACCTTGCGGCCACAGCTCGGTCAGCCGCCTCAACAATAGAGGCACGGAACATGGCCCATTCGACTCAATGTCCCCCACCTCCCTCAGGGCGTGGTTGAAGTTCTGCCGGAGGTGGGAGTTGAAGCTACTTCTGACAGGGGACTCTGCCAGCCGTTCCCAGCAGACCCTCACAACACGTTTGGGCCTACCAGGTCTGACCGGCATCTTCCCCCACCATCGAAGCCAACTCACCACCAGGTGGTGATCAGTTGACAGCTCCGCACCTCTCTTCACCCGAATGTCCAAGACATATGGCCGCAAGTCCGACGACACGACCACAAAGTCGATCATCGACCTGAGGCCTAGGGTGTCCTGGTGCCAAGTGCACATATGAACACCCTTATGCTTGAACATGGTGTTCGTTATGGACAATCCGTGACGAGCACAGAAGTCCAATAACAAAACATCGCCGGGTTCAGATCGGGGCCATTCCTCCCAATCACGCCCTTTCCAGGTCTCACTGTCATTGCCCACGTGAGCATTGAAGTCTCCCAGCAAAACGAGGGAATCCCCAGAAGGTATGCCCTCTAGCAACCCCTCCAGAGACTCCAAAAAGGGTGGATACTCTAAACTGCTGTTCGGCGCATACGCACAAACAACAGTCAGGACCCTTCCCCCCACCCAGAGTGGTAGAGAGTCCAGCCCCTCTCAAGGAGATTGGTTCCAGAGTCCAAGCTGTGCGTCGAGGTCAGTCCGACTATATCTAGCCGGAACCTCTCGACCTCGCGCACTAGCTCAGACTCCTTCCCCTTCAGAGAGGTGACATTCCACGTCCCAAGAGCCAGTTTCTGTAGCCAAGGATCAGACCGCCAAGGTCCCCGCCTTCGGCCACCACCCAACTCACACTGCACCCAACCTCCTTGACCCCTCCCATAGGTGGTGATACCTCTTCGGGCTGTGCCCGGCCGAGCCCCATGGGTGCAGGTCCGGCCACCAAGCGCTCGCCATCGAGCCCCACCTCCAGGCCTGGCTCCAAAGGGGGGCCCCGGTGACCCGCGTCCGGGCAAGGGAAAACGTCGTCCACAGTTTTTATTTTTCATTGGAGGTTTATTGAACCGCTCTTTGTCTCATCCCTCACCTAGGACCAGTTTGCCTTGGGTGGCTCTACCAGGCATAAAGCCCCGGACAACATAGCTCCTAAGATCATTGGGACATGCAAACCCCTCCACCACGATAAGGTGACGGTTCAAGGAGGAGAACAAACAAGTGAAGTTTTTATAAGTATGTGTCGGAGATGGCTGGGGTGGCGACCCGGCCGGGATGCCCAGGAGGAACAAGGGAGGGCTTGCGCCTTTCCCAGACCATGTAGGGGTGACCGCCCTGGTTGCTTTGGGGACCACGAGTACAGAGCTTTGAAGCTCAACCCTGTAGGGGCCCGTGATCACTGCCAGGGGGCTCCCCGGTGCCATTGGAGCCCTGGACCTCAGCACTTCCGCCGCACCCGGAAGTGCTGGGGGGAAGAGGACCGGGGACACCCGGAGTGCTTTTGGGTGTGCAGCCGGCACTTCCGCCACACAGAAGAGTGTGGGCAGAGGAGTGTCAGGAAGCACCTGGAGCCCATCCGGGCAGGTATAGAAGGGGCCGCCTCCCTCCATTCGATGGCTGGAATCGGGTGGAAGAAGGACGAAGTCTTGAAGGAGAGGAGTGGAGGTGGCCAGAAGAGAAAGGCATTGTGAGGGGTGATTGGTGCTGCGGCACTGGGTTTGTGCACTGTATTATATTATAAATATTGTAAATAAATGTGTGTGGTGCTAAAAACATCATGTCTACCTGTCTGTGTCCGGGCTGTACACCACACATGGTAATAATAAATAATAATAATAATAATAATAATAATAATAATAATAATAATAATAATAATAATAAAGCAGACTGCAGTAGCACTGAAGCCATTTAACAACTTCTTCTTCTTCTTCATCCTGCTGCTCCTGTTAGGGGTCACCACAGTGGATCATCTTGTTCCATATCTTCCTGTCCTCATCATCTTGTTCTGTCACCCCCATCACCTGCATGTCCTCTCTCATCACATCCATAAACCTTTACTTAGGCCTTCCTCTTTTCCTCTTCCCTGGCAGCTTCATCCTTAACATCCTTCTCTCAGCATCTCTCCTCTGCACATGTCCAAACCAATGCAATCTCAACTCTCTGACTTTGTCACCCAACCGTCCAACCTGAGCTGACCTTCTAATGTCCTCATTTTATATCCTATCCATCCTCGTCAGACCCAATGCAAATCTTAGCATCTTTAACTCTGCCACCTCCAGCTCTGTCTCCTGTGCCACCATCTCCAACCCATATAACATAGCTGGTCTCACTACCGTCCTGTAGACCTTCCCTTTCAATCTTGCTGATAACCGTCTGTCACAAATTACTCCTGACGCTCTTCTCCACCCACTCCACCCTGCCTGCACTCTCTTCTTCACTTCTCTTCCACAATCCCCATTACTCTGTACTGTTGATTCCAAGTATTTAAACTCATCCATCTTCACCAACTCTACTCCCTGCATCCTCACCATTCCACTGACCTCCATCTCATTCACACACATGTATTCTGTCTTGGTGGTCCTACTGACCTTCATTCCTTTCCTCTCCAGAGCATATCTCCACCTCTCCAGGGTCTCCTCAACCTGCTCCCTACTGTCGCTACAGATCATAATGTCATCAGCAAACATCATAGTCCACGGGGACTCCTGTCTAATCTCATCTGCCAACCTGTCCATTCAACAACAACTTATTTCGTTCATAGTTTGAAATCACTCAAGGAATGCCTCAATGGGGTTTAACAGGCCCTATTACTTTGACCGCCCCCCAGCCTTGACAACCTTAAGAAGACAAGAAAAAAAAAAAAAAATGAAAAAGCTTGTAAGGACAAAATAAATGGAAGAATTCTTTGGAATTGCAAATCAGAGAAAGAGAGAAGAGAGACAGAGAGACCCCCCTCCCCATCCAAGTAGGTTGGGTGTGCAATGGTTGCAAAAAAAGGAGGTAAATACAACACACCAAACAGAGCACAAGTAAACCTCTTCACAGAGCTAGAGGGCCGATCTATCATGGCCAACTCAGAATTACAACACAGCAGTACAAGAGAAAACCTGGATGGGATGCCAGTCCATTTCATGGCACACACATCCACTCAGACTGAGGTACCAGTTACACTCTGTGAGACACAAGGTGAGGCCATGAAACATAAAAATATAAGGAATCTGACAACCGAGAGGAGGCCATTCAGTCCTCAAACTCGTTAGTTTATCTCATCCCAATTCTTCTTAAAGGTTGTCCAGGTTTATGTTTCTTAACTCCATGTCTCGATTCCTACAACTTTTTAAGTAAAGAATTACATTCTGATTTTGGTCCTAAATGCTCTTCTCTTTGATTTCCATTGGGGTGTGATTCTCCGTTAATTTGAATGAATTCTGCTGGATCTACATTATTTTCACAAATTTTGAAGACCTGGTTTATGTCTCCAAGCAGGCACCTCTGCTCAGACTAAACTGGATCACCAGGTTCCTTCTGGTTTCATAAGAACATAAGAAATTGGACAGACGACAGGAGACCATTCAGTTCACAAGGCCCGTTTGTTTAGCTAAGGTAGAGAGCGTGCGCTGACACAACACACGAAGCTGTCCCCATATCTCATCCAGATTCATCTTTAAAAGTTGTTCAGGTCTCTGCTTCATCTCCATGTCTCAGTAGTTTGTTCCAGAGCCCCACAACTCTTTGCATAAAGAAGAGCTTCCTGGCTTCAGTTTTAAAGGCACTTCCTCCTTAAATTCCACTGATGTCCTCAAATATGTGATTCAGTCTTCAGTTTTAAATTGAAGCTCAGAACGCATCATGGCTGCCACGTGTTTCCAGCATTCTTTTAAAGTGTCCTCTGAGCACGTCTCCGGAGATTAATGTGATACAATTGTGAGCAAAAATTCGGTTGACGCAGTGTGCTTCAAGTTTCACTTTGTGACATCAGCATTGATGTTTACTAACTGAACTGCTGGCATCAAATTGGCAGATCTTTGAAAGTGGATGTGGAAACGTGAAAGACGAAATGGGAGTAAATTTGAGACAGATACGTACATGCAATGAGGAAAATGTCCAAGAAAGGAAAGAGGGATTCGGCCATTGCAAGATAACACAGTGAGACAGCAAGTTGCAATGTCGCTCCAACAGGATCAATGTGTGTGCTTCATTGTGTGATGAATGGTGCGATGCGGTGAAGCAAATCATCAAACTTAAATGCTGACATATGAATGTATTCACGCTGCTCTTCTTCATCCATTTCTCGTATAAGCGATACAAGTGTCACATATTCCCCATGGTAATGACGTGATACATTTAAAGGTCTCACATACCATTTTCTGTGACACTGTTGCCGTCTTTTATTTTTTTGTTTTTCCATCGTCACAACAGCATCAGAATGAGAGAATTTTTATCTTCAACATCTTTCTTCCCTCAACTCACAACACAGCAAAACTGGACATTGTTTTCTTACCGTGATGATTTCTTGCACTGCCACCTGGTGGACTCCTCCAGATTTACTTAAAGTACGTGCACAGTTGTAGCCAGAACAATGCTTACATAACAGCAGCGTCCTCAGCACTCGTCATGTAGCGATAAGTATATCGCCAGCCTTAAGCTGAAACAATGTGGCTGGATCTGCTTTATCGATGCCTTTGAGGATTTTACTGACTTGGATGAGGCCCCCACACAGTCTAAACTGGTTTAATCCTCTGAGTCTGTCACAGTAGGACTTGTCCTCAAGCTCTGAGATGTTCTGGGTTGTTCTCCTCTGCACAACTTCAAGTGCTGCTCTGTTTTTCTTGTTGTGTGCACACAGGACTCCAGATGTGTTGCTACATTATATGGTCTGCACATAACGCCACTTGATTTATATTCAACAATTTTTATGACGTAAATGATATGGATGGGAATAACAACTATAATGTATATATTGAAATATTTTTGGTTATGTTAAGTATACAGCCTTTAACCTGCAATTGCTCCATCCTGGGTAAGATGTTAATCTGCATCCAGCCCTGTAAGCAGGTCCTCCAACTTTCACGGAGAACCTGGGGGTTGGTGGCAGGATTGGCACTCCAGCCAATGTAAAAAATCTCACAGTCTTCAGTGTGGTGCTGATCTCAATCCGAGTGGTTTGCCATGTGGTGGGTGCGACAATGCACTGTAATCCGCATGTGCTCCCAACTTAAATATACAGTAAGGAATATAGAAATGTCTCTTTTAGTCATCTGTGTTTGTATATACCAGATTAGGTTAAATTCGGTTTAAGCAGAGGTAAACTGTAAGCTGTAATATCACAAATGTAATGGATTCTGTGTCCTGTCGGAAGGAAGAGAAAGCCTGGAAGCACGTAGTGATTCACACACATAGAGCACATAGAACATCAAATACAAAACAAAGCATTTAACGTGCTACATTAGTTACGATGGGATTGAGAAACTAGTAAATTAAACAATTTAAAGATGAAGTTTATGATGTTCTACTTTAATGACAAAATAAACTACGTGATTAAAGTGGAAATTTAGAGATTAATGTTGACATTTCATGCTTTTTCCCCACTGTGTGCCTTTTTTTTTTCTCTGTACCCTAATAAGCTATCATACGACACTCAGACAGTGGGCTACGACTCGCCTTTTCACTGCGACTTTGATATCTGATAACTTCTTTTTTATTTCCGGCACTGTGCAACTTTGTGAACGTGAGCTTTCAAGTTTCTCCGTCACGTTATGTCACTCGATCAACATTCTTTTGTTATTTATACTACTGTTTAAACCAACAAATAGTACGTTTTTTCTTTGCCTCCACTTGATATTTGCTGAAATTCTTCTATTTTCCCTCGTGCTTTTGTCATTACCTTTCACAGAAGGCTGAGCTTAAGGGCTATTTATATTGATTTGTATATTCAAAGAGGTGTAAATCTAGGAGGAATTGGGGCGGGACAGCAGGCGCATGCACGCACATTACTTTTCACGCTGACAGGGATTTATGTACGTGGAAGTTGGCGCATGCACAGATTTATGCATCTGGATTTTTTTGTGCATACGCACATTTCTGCTTTTGTCCGTACGCCATGTTATAGTATGAATTCTTACATTATACATGAGGCCCCAGGTGAAGAGGCGCCCACCTTCTCAATGCAGGATGTTTTCCCACAGCGGTGGCACTTTCTGGAGCCTTAGGGACAAACTGAACAGGTGACAGAGGACACCACAAAGTTGGTTTCCACAGCAGCAGCACTTTCACCTCTTTTGTACATTCTCTGTACAGTAATGGCTGTCACTTCAAATTTGAAAATAGGTTCATCTTGATATTTGCTGATGACTCAGTGATCGTTAGCCTGCGTTGTGAGAATAAAACGAGTCTTAGTCCAGTGGCTGATGATTTTGTTAGCTGAATTGATGACTCACTTCTATATCTGTGGGACTAATTGTTTATTTTAGAAGAAATGCCATTCACCTATGAGAAACAGATAAAAAAAAAATCAGGCCATTGAAATTAGTGGAAGTTAATAAATGTGTGGGGACAATCATGAACTCAAAACTTACTTTTAATTAAAACACAGAAGTCGTCTGCAAAAAGGGACAGCGGTGCATCCATTGTCTAAGGAAGATGAGCCATTTTAGTGTCGATTCTAACATCTTTTTTGAGATCCAGTCTGTTTTATGTTCCAATGGTTTGGTTTGGAGATCTTAATGCTAGAAATGCAGATAAGGGGCTGAGTTGCCTCAGAAGTTTGCATATTGAAATCGGTTCAGTTAGCGAATAAAAGGTGTCATTGCACTTGAGTTCTCATTGCGTCCATAATGGCTGACACTGTTCAACACCCCACTAGTACAAGCAGAACAAAATAAACCGAATCGCAAAACGGAGCATTAAAAAGCAGTTTCAATTGTCAAATATGACAACGATTTCTATTTAATAAAGTCTTGTGCAGAGCAGAGGGTTTGTTTTTTCTTTTTCTCAGACAGGACTCACCCAATGCATTCACAATTCCGGTTGATGCCATCAGGCCACAGCTTTGAAGTTCTGGCGATACAAAAGTGATGGGTTCAAATACCCCAAATTGCTGCCAATTGTCTAAATACATTTTTAAAAACATACGTCGACTTAAATCAGGGCTGCTCATTGTGCCACTTATTATTAAAGTCATAACATTGCCTGTTGAAGGGGCCTTAGCTGCCTCGAAAGCTTGCATTTGTAATCTATTTAGTTAGCCAATGAAAGGTGTCATTTCACCCTACTTTCTCCTGCATCAATCTATGGCTAACACGGTACAACACTCTATTGCTATTAATTTTTATATGTAATATGTGTGAAAAGATCAGACTCAACACACTTTAAAAAGGTTTGGGGCAGCCACCCGTGTATTATCCCTGGCTACAATGGGTTTTGTTTTTAAGACAGAAGTGTCTTTGATGGAATCCAGACTTGAACTGAAATCAGGTTGTAAAAATCAAGTCAAGTCAAGTTGAGGAGCATGCACTGGTACAGCGCATTGCCACACACGCCACATGACGAAACAATTTGAGATGTGACACATAATTGACACTGGCCTTGTTTTTACTGATTTGGTCTTCTTGAAAATCAGAAGTTTTTCATTCTTTTTAATTTTCTTTCTTTTTAGTCATCCTGCTGTATGTTCAGACCATACTGTATGTGTCTACACATACACGTATATAAACTGCTCAAAAAAATTAAAGGAACACTTTGAAAACACATCAGATCTCAATGGGAAAAAGAAATCCTCCTGGATATCTATACTGATATAGACTGGGTAATGTGCTAGGAACGAAAGGATGCCACATCGTTTGATGGAAATGAAAATGATCAACCTACAGAGCCCTGAATTCAAAGACGCCCCAAAAATCAGAGTGAAAAAATTATGTGGCAGGCTAGTCCATTTTGCCAAAATTTAATTGCAGCAACTCAAAATTGTACGCAGCACTTTGTATGGCCCCTGTGTTCTTGTATACATGCCTGACAACATCGGTGCATGCTTCTAATGAGATGACAGATGGTGTTGTGGGGGATCTCCTCCCAGATCTGGACCAGGGCATCACTGAGCTCCTGGACAGTCTGAGGTGCAACCTGGTGGCATTGGATGGACCAAAACATAATGTCCCAGAGGTGTTCTATTGGATTTAGGTCAGGAAAGTGTGGTGGCCAGTCAATGGTATCAATTCCTTCATCCTCCAGGAACTGCCTGCATACTCTCACCACATGAGGCCAGGAATTGTCGTGCACCAGGAGCCACTGTACCAGCATAGGGTCTGACAATGGGTCCAAGGATTTCATCCTGATACCTAATGGCAGCCAAGGTGCCTTTGTCAAGCCTGTAGCGGTCTGTGTGACCGTCTGGATATGCCTCCCCAGACAATCATTAACCCACCACCAAACTGCTCATGCTGAATGATGTTACAGGCAGCATAATGTTCTCCATGGCTTCTCCAGACCCTTTCACTTCTGTCACGTGCTCAGGGTGAACCTGCTCTCATTTGTAAAAAGCACAGGGCACCAGTGGTGCATCTGCCAATTCTGGTATTCTATGGCGAATGCCAATCGAGCTGCATGCTGCTGGGCAGTGAGCTCAGGGCCCATTAGAGGACATGGGGCCCTTGGATCACCCTCATGAAGTCTTTCTGGTTGTTTGGTCAGAGACATTCACACCAGTGGCCTGCTGGAGGTCATTTTGTAGGGCTCTGGCAGTGCTCATCCTGTTCCTCCTTGCCCAAAGGAGCAGATAGTGGTCCTGCTGATGGGTTATGGACCTTCTATGGCCCTCTCCAGCTCTCCTAGAGTAACTGCTTGTCTCCTAGAATCTCCTCCATGCCCTTGAGACTGTGCAGGGAGACACAGCAAACCTTCTGGCAATGACACGTATTGATGTGCCATCCTGGAGAAGTTGGACTACCTGTGCAACCTCTGTAGGGTCCAGGTATCGCCTCATGCTACCAGTAGTGACACTGACTGTAGCCAAATGCAAAACTAGTGAAGAAACAGTCAGAAAAGATGAGGAGGGAAAAATGTCAGTGGCCTCCACCTGTTAAACCATTCCTGTTTTGGGGGTCATCTCATTGTTGCCCCTCTAGTGCATCTGTTGTTAATTTCATTTACACCACAGCAGCTGAAACTAATTAACAACCCCCTCTGCTACTTAACTGACCAGATTAATATCCCATAAGTTTCATTGACTTTATGCTATACTCTGATTAAAAAGTGTTCCTTTAATTCTTTTGAGCAGTATATATATGTGTTATATCTCTTATATATTTTGATTTTCATATCTATCTATCTATCTATCTATCTATCTATCTATCTATCTATCTATCTATCTATCTATCTATCTATCTATCTATCTATCTATCTATTATCCAACCCACTATATCCCTACCTACAGGGTCATGGGGGTCTGCTCGAGCCAATCCCAGCCAACACAGGGCGCAAGGCAGGAAACAAACCCTGGGCAGGGCGCCAGCCCTATCTATCTATCTATCTATCTATCTATCTATCTATCTATCTATCTATCTATCTATCTATCTATCTATCTATCTATCTATCTATCTATTATATAGTGCCTTTCATACCTATCTATCTATCTATCTATCTATCTATTATATAGTTCCTTATCTATCTATCTATCTATCTATCTATCTATCTATCTATCTATCTATCTATCTATCTATCTATCTATCTATCTATCTATCTATCTATCTATCTATCTAGAGAAGTAGTAAACTCGAGCTGCATCTAACACCAACAAATTTTCCTTGAAATGTAAAGTGCAGATATTTTTGAAGAACCCTTGGAAGCCCCTGGTGTACCCAGAGTTACTAATAAAAGTTAGAGGATTCCCCATAAAGTTGTTAACCCGTTCTCAGTGGTCTGGGAATGCTTAGTTCTACAGAAACAAGAAAAACTAGTGGGCTACGACAGCATACCTCAAGAGCCCACCTTCACATAACGAGTTCACCATTTTTCACACTTCCATCTGTTACCTTTAGGGAATTCTTGTCAGTTACCCCCACCGCAGTGGCACCTGTCATTTGGACCCCCCATAGAATTCCCATCAGGTCACCCTTTTCCATCATCAGGATTTGTTGATCTTCTGGAGGTTCAAGATATTCGATCCCCAGTGTTTTTCAAGATGCCACCTATTAGTTCCTTTTCTTTTTTGCCCCCCTTTGATGCCAATGTAATTATTAAAGCCTTTGCTAGGCAGTAAGTCTCTTTTCTACTATGTTGCGAGCGACAGAAGGTATTCTTTATGTTTCCCCAAACCAAAAAGACACTAAGAAGGCCATAAATCATACAGAAACAGTGCCTGCAAATAAACACAACCAAGAAGAAAACTCATTAGGTGACCAAACAATGGGAAAAAATCAATTTGATGGGGCAGCATCTGCCAATTCATCTCTAGATCTTCCTGTGATAAAGAGATGCCCCATCTGTTTAGTGAGGTGGCAGGCCCATTTCCCACTACTAAACTGTCCAAGCCTTCTTACTTCTGTCTTCTCTGGCACCTTCCTCAGTGGTCCTCTGGATTGCCAATTGAACCCTTGGCCTTTATCACCTCTGATCTCTGAGCTCACTGACGAGAAGGTACTTTTAAGCCAAGGGTAAAGTTTGCTTCCAAGGAAAACTCCTTAACCGTTACCAGGGTCAGGAAACCCTTCTTGAACCAGTGGGGTTGACATCAAGAGCTCTCTCATTCCCTACCAACCGTAGATGGTGCTTAAAGTCCATGTAACATCCCCAACCAGCGCTGAATTCTAGTCTGCCTGCTCTCTTTCAGTACAACATTACAAAAATCGAGACTGGAGCAGGCCATTCAGCCCAGCAAAGCTCGCCTGTCCTGTCCACTGAATTCTTCTAAAAAAACATCAAGTGAAGTTTTGAAAGTTCCTAAAGTCCTACTGTCTACCACACTACTTGGTCGCTTATTCCAGGTGTCTGTGGTTCTCTGTGAAAAGAAATACTTCCTAATGTTTGTGTGAAATTTTCCCTTAACAAGTTTCTAACTGTGTCCCTATGTTCTTGATGAACTCATTTTAAACTCACAGTCTCGATCCACTGGACTAATTCCCTTCATAATTTTAAACACATCTTAATCTTCTTTTCCTTAAACTGTAAAGGCTCAGCTCTTTTACTCTTCCCTCCTAACTCAACCCCTGTAGCCCTGGACTCAGCCCTGTTGCTCTTCTCTGGACCTTTTCTAGTGCTGTTATGTCCTTTTTGTAGCCTGGAGACCAAAACTGCACCCAGGACTCCAGATTAGACCTCACCAGTGTGTTATAAAGGTTGAGCAGAACCTCCTGTGACTTGTACTGCACACATCAAGGCGCTATATAACCTGACATTCTGTTAGCCTTCTTAATGGTTTCTGAACACTGTCTGGCAGTTGATAGTTTCGAGTCCACTACGACTCCTAAATCCTTCTCATAAGGTGGACTCTCGATTTTCAGACCTCTCATTGTGTATTCAAACCTCACATTTTTACTTCCTATGTGTAATTCTTTACATTTACTGACATTAAATTTCATCTGCCACAAATCTGCCCAAGCCTGTCTGCTATCCAAGTCCCTCTGTGATAGATAGATAGACAAGGACAAGGAAGCCCCTGTCACGCATGCGCGAGTAGGAGATCGCGGACGGATTCAAACGCACCTGGGGACACATTCGCCGGCAGGGAATGGCGGGGTACTAACTTTGTCCCTCTGCTTCCTCATAGGAGAAAAGACGTTCCTCCACCATAAGCCAGGTTTTGACTGCAGTACGGTACTTCCGCCCTTCCTCCGCCATCTTGTCCTGACGTCATCAATCCCATCCTCCCTCACGGTCCTTCCCAGCATTCCTCCACTTCCGGCTCCTCCCTAATAAAATGGCCGCGGACGCCATGATACGGCGTCGCGCATATGAACTGTTTAGTTTATATTTTGACCTGCTTTTTCATTTAATTTATTGTGGATTGTCTACAATATACGGGGCCGGAAAACCCAAAACCTTTATGCTGTCTACTTCTGCATCTTTTACACCCCCAAAGCACCTTTCACAATGTGGCAACCATCAGTGTCAGGGGAAATATGGAAGTCACTAAGCCTTGTGCTGTGGTAGCTTACAATAACAGAAGGGGGGCATTGATTGTGCAGGTCTGCCACTGACATTCTACCATCTCTGAAAAAATACAAGGAAAGTATGTAAAGAAAGAGGCTTCTATTGTCCATATGGTGACGTGGATTAGTGACCAAATCAAAGCATGTCACATGACAGACGGGTACTAAACGTGCATCAGTGCAGCAGTGGGCATTCGACAGACCTTTCCTACTGTGTTTATGTGGACATTTTGGTATTTACATGTTGTCACACACGTGCGCTTAGGGGACAGCCAAAGAGTCCAACATGGAGCGTTAAAACATTGGAAGAAGGGTTGGTGATGAGTACTAATGCCTCTTCTCTTTCTCCCTACAGACCCACGAAAGAGTAACCAAAGCCTTGTCACTTCCATCCCGCCCTGATGACCTCACTTCTGTCCCACCCTGATGACTTTACTTCTGTTCCCTTACAGATGGCTTCACTTCCATCCCACCTTGATGACCTCAGCCTACTTCCTGCCACCACAATATAAAGATGACCTCTGTACCATTTTTCACTGTCTTTTGTTGTTTTACAGATAAAAAGACTTGTTTCAGTCGCAAGTGACAACTCCCTACGAGATAAATCCCCAAATCTTTGTTTTTGTCATGATCAAAATTATTTCCAATGTTTCTACTGCACCTAATAACAATCTTTTCTTGTTGAAGCAATATTTTGGCTCATTTTTAGGGGGGAAATCGCAACGCTAAGAAGGTCAGCAGACATCAGAGATTGGACAATTGGACTGTGGACTGCTAAAGACTCTGCTCTTGTTTAAGAAGATGTAAACAGAGGAGAGGAGAAGGCCGGTCCATCCGGCTCAAGTAGTGCAGTAATGATTTGCTTTGGTCATTCCTGAGAATTTTTCTTCTAAGCTGTAACTTGGTGTTTTTTTTTTTCTACACTACCATGACCACCTCGTTAAAGAAGACCCTAACCCAGGGGTGCCCAATGCGTCGATTGTGATCAACCGGTAGATCGCAAAGGTAGTACAGGTAGATTGCGTTGCATTCAAAAAACATTTTCTTTAAACGTTAGTCTATCATATATCCTCCATATGGCATTTGTCACTTGATTGACATACAGGACGGCCAGTCTGAGATCTCTTCTCTTCTAACACACTGGTCATCCCGCACGCACGATCAAACGCACGAGCTACTGCAAAACTCCAGCTGTGATCTAGTTAGCCTTCCAATTTATATCGACTAAAGAAGGGATTTCAAAAAAAATTGTTTATGGTGGGTATGGGCTGGATGTGGAACTGGAAGAGGATTTTTTTCTCACAATGTCACAATCGAAGTGCGTTTGTCTGATCTGTCAATCTATCATTGCTATTCCAAAGAAGGAAAATGTGGAAAGGCACTTTCAAACTGTTCATAAAAATACCAAACCGACGTCCTTACGAAAAGCAATCTGAGAAAGAGAAAGGAGAGGGAACTAAAATTGCAGTTAATCGGACAGGCGTCATTTTTCACTCAGCTGAATTCAAAAATTTATGCGAGTCAATGACGATTATTAAATCCAAATACTGTAGTGATCATAAATGTATTGAATTGTTATTGTGCCATAAAGGTTATTCAGTTATGCAAGGTACGACAACATACATTTTATGTATAAAGTATACTCAGTATATAGCATATATATATATATATATATATATATATATATATATATATATATATATATATATATATATATATATATATAGTCACAATAACGAGACATGAACAGATAAAGGTTTGGGGCAGCCACCCATGTAATATTGTATCCATACTGCAAAAGTCGTTTTGTCACAATAACCAGCACTGAAGTGCATACAACGGAGTCAAAACAAGACTGAGGGAAAAGGGCAGGTTTTTAAAGGGGAAGACAGGAAGTGAGGTCAAAAGGATCGAGCATGTGGTTTTCAACCATTGGATCACAGCTGGATGTGACATCAGTGGGGCCGGAGCTGGTAAGGTCGACTTCCATTGGCTCGGTCCCGGAAGTGAGAGAGCCAGGTGGACTCCCCTGGGAATGGTCTACAGACAAGGGAGAAAAAGAGTCAGTGCACTCTGCCACATCCCGGCATGCCTCCGAACTGCCTTCACTCAAGCCCTTTAGCTGCCTCTCATACGCACGTGTGTGACAAGATATATATATATATATATATATATATATATATATATATATATCATTTTTAATGTAGGTAGATCATTTCGACCTGGTCATTGTAAAAGTAGCTTCCAAGGCATAAAAGTGTGGGCACCCCTGCTCTAACCTTTTCCATAAATGAACTTTAACAGAGGGCACCATTGCAAGGCACATAGTCACCCAGAAGTCCTTTCTCCATATTTAGCTGATCTTGTGCCTCAGGGGTCTGTAAGACACCAGACCCTTCCTTATTATTTCTTTCATTCTCATTTCAGAAGCTCAGGTCCACAAGTTGCCGAGATGAGCCTTACAGACCCGCCATTCTCAGGTGGCCTTCTCGCCATTATATGCTTTGTTTATCCTTTTTCCTGGAGTGATCAAAGCGAGGGGTCTTCAGTAAAAGCCTCGTCATCACCCCCTCCCAGACTTGAGGCCAAGGCTGACAGGAGACGTTAATGGCCGGTGAGCACTTCTTTTTGTTTTTCTGCAGATCCCAGAAGACTTTCCCTTCAGTCAAGGCTTAACGACCATCACCCTCAGATGTTTGTCTGATTTTACTCGGGTACAAGATGGCTCTTGATGCTCTTGGAGTTGTGCATGAATAAATAATTCAGTATCCTACCGCTCAGCCTCATTGTAACATTGGATTAGTTTTACAAATTGTGTCAGACTTGAGGTGACAGAATCACATTCCTAATGTTATGGGCTCTTGGGTGAGATGAACACGAGGCTCCTGCTGGTGGTTCAGGTATGCAAGCAGGCCAGTGCTGTAGCTCAGGGGGTGACTTGCCGTAAGTCAAGCGTCTGCAGGATTTGCGGCAACACTTGAGTCAAAAAATACGAGAACTACGTGGGCTGCGATGAATTACCATAAAGATAATTGATATGGGTAGCAGAGTGGTCTACGGTGTAAGGGTGGGTTTCCATGTCACAGCACTTGGATCTTAGTTTCGGTTTCATGCTTCTGTAAGTAGTTGGCTTGTTCATGTGGTTCAAAGAGGGGCAGGCAGGTCAACTGGAGACCCAAATGAATGGGTTTGTGTTCACCTTGTGTAATGAAGAGTAATAGCTAGCATATAGGTTGATTTTGTATTATTATTGTCTAACAATATCCATCTTAAAAAATGATGATATATGTATGTCTGTCTGTGTGTCCATCCAGTTACTATGCCTCTGTCATTCCAACAGATGGTGTACTGCAAATGTTTTAGTAACAAAATGCATTGTATTTGTCATTCGAACAGATGGCGCATCACAAATATTAACACTACTTTAAAAAATCCCATACCAAAAGGCAGATAGCAGAGACATATGCATTGTATGGTGCATTGCAAACGTTAACTTTGAGGTCTATGTTGACTGTTTAGATTTCAACCAGTCTTAGATGGGTAGCACAGCTAGTAAGAGAATAAATATCTCTGTGTCTGTGTATCTGTCCAGATGCTATGTCTCTGTCATTCCAACAGATGGCACATTACAAACATTTGTAGAAATAAAATGCATTGCATTTGTCACTCCAACAGTTGGCACATCATAAACATTAACACTGCTTTGTGAATCCCATACCAATTGGCACATAACAGAGACACATGCATTGTAGAGTGCACTGCAACTGTTAACACTGAGGTCTACGTTAACTATTCAGATTGCAACCTTTCTTAGATGGTTAGCACAGCTGAGTAGTTTTAAAATGTTTAACCTGGTAGGGAAGTTGGATAAGCCAATGGTTGCCTGGGCACATTCAGAACCTTATTAGACCAGAGCTAAGATAATTTGCATTATTTTAGCTAAAGAATATATAAACCCCCAGAAGAAGGACATGTTTTAGAAGCATGAGCATCCCTTCTCTTTCCAGGAAGACAGCCTGGGGGAATAAAGGGAAGAAGGTGGCTGAAATAAAAGGCAATGAAAGGACCCCCGGTCATCCGAGAGGTGTGTTGAGGACTGGATAAACTGATGCAGGCAGAAATGTGCTGTGACTCCATTGTTGCAAAAGACCACAACACTGTCACTGCTGCTCTCGGAAGATGGCCATGTTGTCTGTTTCAGTTAATTCATCCAAGTAAAGTTTGAATAAAATTATGTTCAATAAATAAAGTTCTATCTATCTATCTATCTATCTATCTATCTATCTATCTATCTATCTATCTATCTATCTATCTATCTATCTATCTATCTATCTATTATATAGTGCCATTCATATCTATCTATCTATCTTATAGTGCCATTCATATCTATCTATCTATCTATCTATCTATCTATCTATCTATTATATAGTGCCTTTCCTTCTATCTATCTATCTATCTATCTATCTATCTATCTATCTATCTATATTCCAATTCCTATCTAAGATATTAGTACCACTTAACAATACATAGGTTGTCTGATGATTATCTTGATGTCTGTGTCCTCCTTCTCTACTCCTAAGCAGGTTAATATCAGATTCCAACACAATTATAGTGCTAGTCTACAGACCAGCAGGGCCATATTCATTGTTCATGACTGAATTTAGCAACCTTCTGTCTGATTTGGCAATAAATTATGATCACGTAGTTCTGATGGGGATTTTAATGTACACATCGATGTGGAAACTGACACTTTTAGCAAATGTTTTACTTATTTATTAAATTCAGTAGGATTTTGTCAGATTGTCAAAGGTCCAACTCATAATCATAACCATACATTAGATTTAATTATAACTTACAAAGTTGAAATTCAAAATTTAAATATTACTCCATTAAATGTAGTTATTTCCGATCACTTCTTAATTACGTTTGATTTAGTTCTGCCCATGCCAGCACTCAGATTAAAACAAAGACAGTGCGACATCTAGATTGTAATTCTGCTTCAAAATTTATAGATACCTTGAGTAAGTCGAGTGTAATTGTGGAAAACCATTTAGATCAGTTAACATCAAATGTAAACGTGGAAAACAATTTAGATCAGCTAACATCACATTATAATGTGACCTTGAGAGATGCTCTGCACACAGTGGCTCCCCTAAAACAAAAGTGATCAAAGCACATAGAAACTCTCCCTGGTTTAATGAAAACACTCGAGCTCTTAAATTAGAGTGTCGAAAACTGGAGCGCAGATGGAGAACAACAAAGCTACATGTCTTTCAAATTGCATGGACAGAGAGTGTTAATAAATATAAAAGGCCCTCTTTAAAGCTCGCTCAGAATACTATTCTACATTAATAGATAGCAATAATAAAAATCCTAGGGTACTTTTTAGAGCAGTGGCTAAATTAACAAATGGGAATTCAGATCAACAGTGCAAAATACCAACAGATATTAGCAGTACAGACTTTATGAACTTCTTCAATGAGAAAATTAAAAATATAAGATCCCAGATCTCAGCATCACAGTACAAACCAAATACTAGCTTAGCAGACCCTGTCTCACATTGCATTCAGCACTTTAATAATTTTAATCCTGTAACTGAGCAGGAAGTCTTAACTTTAATTACTAAAATGAAGCCCACTACTTGTTCCCTAGATCCAGTGCCAACAAAACTAGTAAAAAGTGCAATGGATGTTCTTGTAGCACCTATTCTAACATTATCAATAGTTCATTATTGCATGGCACAGTACCTGATGCACTAAAAGTGTCAGTCATTAAACCTTTACTTAAAAAGTCAGACCTAGACCCACACATACTAAATAACTATAGGCCTATTTCAAATTTACCATTTCTCTCTAAAATACTAGAGAAAGTAGTCGCCAGTCAGCTTCAGTCACACCTTACGCATTACAATTTATTTGAGAAATTCCAGTCTGGCTTTCGCACTGGTCATAGTACAGAAACGGCACTAACACGGGTTGTAAATGACATTCTGATATCCTCTGATGAAGGAAATTCCACTGTAATTATGTTGTTGGACTTAAGTGCAGCATTTGACACCATTGACCATTCTATTTTACTGCACAGGCTAGAAAACGATGTTGGGCTTACAGGCCCGTGCTCGCTTGGTTCAGTTCTTATTTATCAAATCGATTCCAGTATGTACAGAAATGTGCTGACAGTACTCCATCATTATACACAGAAGTTCAATATGGTGTCCGCAGGGCTCAGTACTGGGACCTTTACTGTTTTCACTTTACATGCTTCCACTGGGATCTCTCATTAGGAAACATAATGTTAATTTTCACTCGTATGCAGATGACACCCAGTTATACCTTTCATTTAAATCAAATGAAGTTTCTCCGATGTTGTCTTTAATTAGTTGTGTTAGTGAATTAAAGGAATGGATGAATGAGAACTACTTGTCTTTAAATACAGATAAAACAGAGATGTTAATTGTTGGAGGGAATGACGCTGATCACAGCAATATTTTGTCGTCATTTAACTCAGTTGGAATCCCAATTAATTTTACTGAATCAGCCCGCAATCTAGGAGTTATCTTTGACTCTAGCATGTCATTTAAAGCGCATATTACAAAGTCGTCCAAAACATGTTTTTCCATCTTAAAAATATTAGGAAATTAAGGCGCTTTCTAAATAAACAGGATTGTGAGAAATTAATTCATGCATTTATCTCTAGTAGGATTGACTACTGCAATGCGGTGTTCACTGGCTGTTCAAACTGTTCTCTATACAGCCTCCAGTTAATCCAAAATGCGCTGCAAGAATTATTACAAGAACAAGAAAATATGAACACATAACCCCAGTTCTTAAATCTTTACACTGGCTCCCAGTTAAATTTAGGGCAGATTTCAAAATCCTCCTTTTAACATATAAAGCATTAAATGGCCAAGGTCCGCTTACTTGTCTGAACTTATCATGACTTACAAACCTGAGCACATTAAGATCTCAAGATGCCGGTCTGCTTAGGATTCCAAGGATTAATAAAATAACAGTGGGAGGTCGAGCTTTTAGTTACAGGGCCCCTAAACTGTGGAATGGTCTTCCTGCTTCCATAAGAGATGCCCCTCGGTCTCAGCCTTTAAATCCCGGCTGAAGACTCACTACTTCAGTTTAGCATATCCTGACTAGAGCTGCTGATTAACTGTACATACTGCATCTCTGTTGTTAGTCATTAGCACTATAACATAAGTAACATGATAATTATATTTGAATACTAACCCTCACCTATTCTGTTTCTTTTCTCGGTACCCAAATGTGGCCATTGGTGCCACGGCCCACCTGCCAAGTTGTTTGCCTGCCTATGGTAAAGTCATCCCTGATGGAGGATCACAGGAATCATGGGAAAGAGGGGTCCTTTCATCGGAGCAATGTTTCAGCCGTGGCATGGCCAAATGGAGATGCAGCTAGATGGATGAGGTCTCCAGGACTCTAAAAATATCCAAACCTAATTATGTCATATCATCTACTGTTAAACCGTAATTCTAAAATTTTTATTATGCTGTCTTAAGGAATTGTTCTGTTCTGTGTATTGTATTGTATTGACCCCTACTTTTGACACCCACTGCACGCCCAACCTACCTGAAAGGGGTCTCTCTTTGAACTGCCTTTCCCGAGGTTTCTTCCATTTTTCCCTACAAGGTTTTATTGGGAGTTTTTCCTTGTCTTCTCAGAGAGTCAAGGCTGGGGGGCTGTCAAAAGGCAGGGCCTGTTAAAGCCCATTGCGGCACTTCCTGTGTGATTTTGGGCTATACAAAAATAAACTGTATTGTATTGTATTAATATCTCGTCCAGGGAGAACGTTACACTCCACTGCATGTCCTTTGGGTGTAACCCAGAATTTCAAAGCTTCATGTTGAAACAACTTTCACTTTACACCTTACAAGCCGGGAAGATTCAAAGAGGAAGGCGGAGAGTCCCGGGGTACTGGATAAAATAAGGGGGGATAACAGCAACGGCTACAGCACACAATTCTAGAAGTCAATAGAAACACCGGAAGAGTGACCTCGACATTTAGCTATGACTAGCCTGAAGTAACTGTTACCTTACAAAGTGCTCATTACAGTGTTAATTCTGATATTACTGCAGTGAATTGGCAACAATTACAAACAGCTTAGTGCAGTATTCCATCTTATTATGTTTTCATTTTTTATTATTTGAATACTTTAATTCTTATTATTGTTGTGATTATTGTTAGTATTGTTATCCTTGTGGTAAGGCCTTAGTCATCGTCATCATAAGTGTTAATTTGTGGCAAGGAATGCTGTAATACTGTGACGTCTTTGATTTTCAGATGTGGCCTCCTTCTAGCTGAGACAGGGCGCTTCTTCTTATATCCCACTCTGAATTTAGACACATTCTTAGCGTAGTGTTACGTAAAGTGTAATTCCCAGGTGTATTTCGGAGACGATTGATAAATGAGGAACCCTTTTCTTAAGAAAATCTGACGACAAAGCTGCCGCCTTGTTATTGGCCGAAGCCACAAGAGGGGAAGTGTGCGCTAAGCGTCTTATCACTTTGACGAGCGCGCATCGAGCATGAGACGCGTGTCCGCTAAATGGCACCATCTACCGTCTCAGCTGAAAACTGCATCGTCACAAGACGAGACAGCGGCTTATCGGATGCGGTGCTTCAAACGAGCATTAAGCAAGCAGGATAATCTTATTTAAAACCGACAAGTGATGTAACAACAACAACATTTATTTCTATAGCACATTTTATTACAAACAATGTAGCTCAAAGTGCTTTACATGATGAAGAAAGAGAAAAAAGACAAAATAAATAATTAAAATTAAGGAACACTAATTAACCTAGAATAAAAGTAAGGTCCAAAGAGTACATAAATATGCATATAGACAGAATAAAAATGTAACGAGGAGCGCTTGAAGTCTACGTTTCAAATCAGTAATGGAAGGAGCAACTCTAACACTTAGCGGTGGGCTATTCCACAATCTCGGGGCGGCTACTGCGAATGCACGACACCTTTAAATTATAATCAGGATCCAGGCACATCTAACAATATTTCTTGCATAAGTTAAATTTCAATCTGGATAATATTTACTTAACAGGATATGTTATTAATAATCTTATACTAACACCACTCAGCAGCACGTTGGATGTTAAAGGGACACACCACCCAATAATTACTGTACATTCATTTCAAGTTACTTACCCCATGTAGTGTTTACTGGTAGCTGAGAAAAAAAATAGTTTCATGTTTGCAGAGAGAACATCCATGAAGTTTCTGAATAAAAGCCAATGCTGGACCACAGCAAACAATTATCAAAAGTGTCCATGTAAAAATCTCATATTACTCCGGTCACATAATCCACATGTCAAGACGTCCAGGCATATGCTCACAACATCCCAAACACGTGTATTTTTACTAAAATATCGTTAAATAAGAAACTCAGAGGAAAAGCCATCACATGGGAGAAGCCTCTGAGCGGAAGACAGGACTCTCGACCAATGAATGAGCAGGAGAGGCTGGTGATTTAGATGGAACTGGAATTTCAAAAGAGTCCAGCACATGACTCACCATTTTTTTCAATCCATTGTTGAGGAATGTTTCTAATGTGCATCTTTGACATTTCAGATGCTACATGAATGCAAAGGAAAAATTGTTCTATAGGCCAAAGTCCAAGACATAAGTGCCTGTTTTTGGAAGTTTGAAAACTTTTTTAACATCAAACTTGAATTTCAATAAAAACTCAAGACCACCCACCTTCTCCAAAGCAGATTTCAATATGACATTCCAAAAAATTTTCCCATTGCACAAGTCTCTGGCAGGTCACACTCAAACACACAAATCCACTTATCATTTACCAAGTCCATATGATGTGGAAGGGAAGCCAAAGTTAGAGAAGACAATCCTACCAACACACAAGGAAAACGTGTAAATAGTGGTGGGACAAATAGTGAGGGTCTGTCATTCAGGAATCCAAAATCACAAGGGTTGGAGTCAGAGAAGAATGAGAGATGTAAAGCATGGCATACGTCTGCCATCTAGTGAACACAAAAGGAAACACAGGGCGCCAGGGCAATGGAGGAATCTTCACATCAGTATGTGATGTGCCATCTGTTGGAATGGCAAACGCAACACAAATGTCTCTGTTATATGCCATTTGGTATGAGTCATAAAAACTATGTTGATGTTTGTGATGACAAATGTAATGCATTTTATTACTGCCAATGTTTGTGATGTGTCATCTGTTAGAATGGCAAATGCAATAAATTGTATTACCATGAATGTGTGCGATGTGCCATTTGTTGGAAAGTCAAATGCTATGTATTTTAATATCATGAATGTTTGTGATGTGCCATGTGTTGGAATGACATATGTAATACATATGGCTCTGTTATATGCTATTTGGTATTGGATTCATAGAATCAGTGTTAATGTTTGTGATGTGTCATCTGTTAGAATGACAAATGTAATCTATTGTATTACCATGCATGTTTGTGATGTGCCTTGTGTTGGAATGACAAATGCAATGTATATGTCTTTGTCATGTGTTATTTGGTGTTGAATTCATAAAAGCAGAGTTAATACTTACGATGTGCAATCTGTTGGAATGACAAGATGCAATGCATACATCTTTGTTATATGCCGTTTGCTATGGGATTCATAAAAGCAGTGGTATGTTTGTGGTGCACCATCTCCTGGAATGAGAAATACAATGCAGATTTCTCTGAAATATGCTACTTGCTATGGGATTCATAAAAGTAGCACAAAGTATCAAATACCAAATAATGTTTGTGATGCAACATCTGTTGGAATGACAAAGGCAATGCATTTTATTACTATAAACTTTGTGATGTGCCATCTGTTGGAATGACAGAGACACAGCAACTGCAGAGACAGGGTGGACGTTACATATATGGCTCACAATGACTGCCACATTGTCATCACTGGGGGGGTGGGGGTGCGCTAAGCCCCTGACCTCTGGCATCCATCCCCTGATTTTTTCAGGAGGCACCCCCACTTTTTGATCTCACATGATATTTAGAAGGGGGTGCATCTTTAATGTTAGTTTTCTCAAAGACCCCCTTTAAAGTATGTTTCAAATACAGATTATTTGCATATAAAACTGTTCATAATACACTAAAATACTTCATGTTTAACAAAGCAGCACAGTTCTACTTGCCGTAGCGGAAAATGATAAAAGAAGGTGACACGCCACACCACCATAAAGAGGTTTTGTGTTTTTGCATCACGCCAGAGATGTGATGGTACCACAGAGGAGAAGGCTGCTTCACTTCACACACACCCGGGCTCCTTTTTGAAACGATAAAAGTCGGAATGTGACGTCAGAGTCTCTGTTTACTATCTAGGGATCGATGCGCGCGCTTCTTTGATGAATTGTTCGATGTGGTGACGCAAAATGCCGACATACACATGCATTCGTGGTGCTTTTATATTCAGGCGTCGCATGTTCCCGATCGTAATGACACGATGACACATTTTAAAGGTTTCACATACCATCTTTTGTGCCGTCTTTTTTTTTTTACAACTTCACAACAGCAACATAATGCACAGCACTGTAAAAAATTAAAGACATGGTGAAAAGGTGTACTTTGTGATTAAAGTGGACATTTTGGCTTTAATCTCGAAATGTCTGCTTTAACCTCGTAGTTTACTTTATCGTTAAAGCAGACCATCGTAAACGTCATCCCAGTTATTAATCGCTATGAGCTTCTTGGACTTCCTCCGGACCCGACAGGAGCGGCATACATCAATAGATCACCACACAGAACACATTAAATGTCTGATATTCTAACTCTCTGCACATTTAGAATCCTAAGATTTATACTTGATATCACTTTCATGATGAAATGCATTGAAGTATGTATGTTACATTTTACAGATAAGTCGATAATTTTGTTTAAATAATGAATACTGTTAATAATTACACACTTGGGTGTGACGCGGTGGCGGAGCGTTAACACTGATGTCTCGCAGGGAGTCACGTATTTGGTATTTCCTGCCTGGAGTTGACTTTTTTTTTTCCACCGTGTGCTCCGGTTTCCTTCCAAAGACATGCAGAATTGGTGGCACTAAAATGACGCCAGTGTGTA